>NC_082396.1:12223821-12504542 GCF_031168955.1 Gadus macrocephalus | reverse complement strand
CAAAGTGCCCCAGCCGCTCCTATTCAATTAACGGGCCGCGGTGGATGCGTATCAGGTGCGGCTGCTGGGAATAATAAAGCAAAAATCCATTTCAGGGAAGCCGGCGGCACATTGATGATGATGATGCGCAGGCGTTTAGCAAGGTGTAACACACAAGGATCCGCGCTGGGCTGCAGATAAAGGCTGCTAATGGTGGGCGACCTGTCACAAGAGGTCCCTCCCTTCCTGCCTGACATTTAGCATCGTACAGCTTTATAGTGATTCACTATACACCCAACCCAATATGGGAGACTATACGTCTGATGTCTGTCGTTACACTGCAGCACATGAGGTTTTGAGGGGAAGAACAATGAAACCACCTTTCTTTACCGTGGCATTCAGCAACAGCAGTCTGGTAGGAATATTTGAATCTGCAACGTTTAAGGCATTAAGGGTAAAAAAAGAGAAATTCACAACCACACAATAAACTCCTTTCAGTCCTTTCATCTGCACTCCACCTTTCGTGCTTATTTTGCTTCAGCTCCAACTGATGCTCATGTTGGTGTTTATCGCACACACAGAGCTTTTATATGTATATGCAGTATAGCTGTATTATCACAGCAGATTGCTGCCCCTATTTTCCCACCGAGATAATGTTTAATTTAGACCAAAGAAACATACATGGTATGAACGAACGAATGTGACGCTGAAAATAAAGTGTAGCCTGCATCTCAAACATGAACATGACAGTTTCCTGTGAGTCTACTACAATGTAGATGGATTGTATTGAACTCACACTTCATTTCAGGCACGTATACCTTAACATAGCAGAGGTAGGCTATAATGGTCTAACCCCATTACCTAGAGGACCCATCTCCTGCTACGGTGCGTTGAAAGCCCTATTCTTGAAAGACAGGGACCATTTGGAAATTGGACAGTAATTATTGAGATCACAACCATTATGTAAAAGATGCCACTGTTCAACACACAGGGAACAATGCCTGATGAAATAGAAGGATACATATACAGTATATATATACATATATATATATATATATATATATATATATATATGTGTGTGATTGGCTCTGTAATGAACGATGCAGATTGTATCTGCACCTCCTTTCAGGAGTTCTTTGAAGGCGGGGTGGTTGCGTTATCCCCATGGCTACCACCCACACCAACTGTACTTTTTAGTACCGACGTAGTGTACGAGCGTTATAATGAGGGATGTTGCCTATGAAATGAGCCACAGACGTGACCTTAAGGTATAAGTGTTGGAGAAGCTTAAGCCTCTCTCAGACACGAGTATCAGAAATCAACCGCTATCCAGACAGAGCTTAACATCCACACACATCCACACACACAGTGGTGTCATACTATTGCCCAAGAAGCCTCACCCCCTCTCGGACGGAGCCATTTACATCATCCGCTGCACAGACGGAGCTCCAGACATTCAGGCTCATGGACGTCACAAAAAAGGAAGGTTTGGGTTCACTGGCCCTTATGATTTTGGCCTGGATTTGGCCTAGAAGTGGCCACCAATTAGCCTGGCTTCTCCCGCCTCAGTACTTCCGCACAATTTTCATATCCCTTCAGTACTACGTCTGGGTTTGCGGTATAGTCCAATCAGCGAACAGAGGGAGTGGCTTAGAACACTGATGTTAAAGACAGCTCTCGTTGACGGACATCTTCACGCACTGTGTTTGGTTTGTTTACAGCCTGCTCGCAACGTGATTCCCGGCGAAACGTAGGCGATTGGTTATGGCAGATCCAGAATGGCACTGGGCAGATCCAATAGTTTTAAACTTCAACAGACACCCACCTTCAAGTGAGTTAAGGTGATATATTATGGTGTTTTCCCAACAAGTAAACATAGTATTTGAGTTCCAGAAAACATGTTTTTGAAGCTGTTTGCCGGAAATAGCTTTTAGGAAAAAAGATATCGTCTACCGCTATTCCCCTCTGTTTCAGTCCCTTCAGAATGCACTGTATCTGGTGTCTGTAGCGTTGATGCAAATGAGCTGCTGCCCTTTGACCAATGAGCTGTCAGACTGAACCACAGCATGGAGGAGAAGGGGTTGTTGCCGTTTGCTGACTCCTGGAGCTCTATATCTATATTACTGTATATAATATAACATAATAATATTATATATGGGTATTTATATAATCTATCTAATATCACGGCCAAAAGCTATGTGCGCCTCGGATGATATTATGAATAATAAAGACTGTGTCTGACGTCTCTGGTACTTCCACAAGTAAAAACCTTAGTGGGGGATATCTCGGCCATGGTTGAGAAGAACTGCCTCCGAGCTCCCCTCGCCGGAGCTGCCGGCCGCCATCAAAGCCGTCCGGCCGCAGTCCGGCAGCTCTGGCGGTGTACTCCGGGAGCTGAACTGGCGCCGAAGCTAGGTGGCAGCTCCAGCGGACTAGCAGCTCCGGCTGGGGTAGCTCGGCGGCAGTCCGGCAACTCACCTCCGGGAGTACAATCCCTTTCTACTCCATGTGTCTCCTCCTCCCGACTTCTCTTCGGCGGCAGCTCCGGCGGGGTGAGCTCGGCGCCAGAGAAAGGGACTGTACTCCCGGAGCTTAGCTGCAGGGCTAGCGCCGAGTTCCCCCCGCCGGAGTTGCTTGTCCGCTGGTCCACAATTTCTTAGCGATGCTCTGATTGGAGGGGAGTGGGGAAGTGGGAGGTAATATTCAAATGTGCCCCCTTCCTACGTAGGATGGGGCACCGAAACGAACTCGCTCGGTGGTAGCTGGAGGCGGGCTGCTTCCAGAAATGTGTATCTCACTCAAAAAATCATGTACAGACTTATTTCAAAGTTTGTATGCGTGTTGGAGCTCCATCTACCCACAACAACACCCCAAATCTCAGGAACAGCACTTTTCAGGTCCTGAAAAGTGCTGTTAATATGTGGATCCAGACTCTCTGTGCAAATGAAATGCAGTCCGAGAGTCTGGTAGGACCAGGCTAGCCACCAATAGGATCAATAATTATTTGTGATATGTTCATGTTTTTGTACACATCCTTCAGTTGATCCGACACAGTAGTCAGCTAATTTAGGTTGAGTCTCGAGTTCCCCCAAAATGAGCAAACACAATTTAACTACAGTGGGAGAATCAGCTGACCACAGTAATGTAGTCTGTAACGCAACATAAACCTTCAAAGCTACGAGTTCAAAACATTTTTGGGATAGTAGCAGCATGCATACCATGACTGAGAAGCACGTTTTCACAGAGTTGTCCCCCCCCCCCCTTCTGTCCATCCTGTACAGATTAAAACCATTCAGAGTTGCATCAGAGTCATAAACAGATTTCTCTAGCCAGATTTCAGTTAACACTAAAATATCAGGGTCCGCCTGGGAAACTAATATAGTCAGATGGTCTAGGTCCTCAGGCTGAAGCAACCCTCTGAAATTCAAATGAAATGATACCAAACTATTTCTGGATTTACGTGAATTAGAATTACTTCAAATTGGGCTGGTTGCATGGAGGGGGACTGATATGCTTAGGATAGTCAACATTTAATCAGGGAGAAATCCTAAATAGAATGCCGTACAATCGAATAAGCCTATCACTCCTAATAAATTAATCTTTCAGCTAATAGAGTCGATTTCACTCCTCCTTTCAAGTCTTTGAAATAAGGTTAGTTTAAGTACTAGACAGGCTTAAAGGATGTGTAAGGAGCTTAATGGTGATTATTAAAACACTT
This sequence comes from Gadus macrocephalus, assembly GCF_031168955.1. Lineage (NCBI taxonomy): Eukaryota > Metazoa > Chordata > Actinopteri > Gadiformes > Gadidae > Gadus > Gadus macrocephalus. The sequence continues at coordinate 12,500,845 of NC_082396.1, read as the reverse complement.
AAAACGACTCAATGAAGGTTGTGTAGTGCTGTGTCAAATATATAAGTCCCATAAATGTCCCAGTGTCAGTATGAAAAATATAATGGCATCCATATAAAACAGTAGCTTATGAGTGGGGCACCTTGTTCAACGCAAAATCCAATAATGCACCGGCACTTGTTTTGTTTTTTATTTGGAGCAAAAGATACATTGACTAAGAAGCTTTGGCCATGCCCTTCACCTTGCAAGCTTTTGGCCATGCGATAGAATGCTTTCGCCTGCAAGGCGGAAGAATCCAACGTCAGGTTACGTCATGCAGGTTAATTTTTCAAGTTAAACGCCTAAGATGGAGGTGCACATAGCATGATGGTTATACCAGCCAACCTAGAGAAGGGCTGGACTGGCCATCGGGCGTACTGGGCAATGCCCGGTGGGCAATGCCCGGTGGGCTGGCAGGCCTTTTTGGGCCGACGAGGTTTACTTTAGGTTTACTTTTTCTTTTTTTTTTTAATGGACCCGGCCCGGCCCAGCCATGTCACACAGCCGAGGGCCGAGGTCCGTTCCTTCCCTCTCGGTCGTGCGGGCTGTCAACTTAACCTGAAAGTTCAATAAAACTTTGGCCCAGGCCATAACTCATTATGATTGGTTCTGGACTGGCCCTGGCCCTATCACACACACAGCAGAGGGCCGAGGGTCCCGCCCCTTGGGCCTCGGCTGTCAATCAGTCAATCAGTCACGTCACCAACTGACAGAAAAATGGAGAAGAAACGTAAAGGAGAATCTCTCTCTCTCTCTCTCTCTCTCTCTCTCTCTCTCTCTCTCTCTCTCTCTCTCTCTCTCTCTCTCTCTCTCTCTCTCTCTCTCTCTCTCTCTCTCTCTCTCTCTCTCTCTCTCTCTCTCTCTCTCTCTCTCTCTCTCTCTCTCACTTTAGGGTGCCACTTTGAGTTACTGTGTTATAATTTGTTGTGTTTTAGTTAGTGTAGGCCTTAATAAAATAATCCATATATTTTGTATTCTTCCTGTTGTTCTGTGTTCTTGCATTTTTTGCTGATTGTGAGACGGTTCAAACTATACATATTATAAGCATTAGTAATTTCAGAGGGGATTTGACCTAGCCGCAAAAGTCTCTGCAAGTATAGTGAAAGACGTATCAATTTTTTAACATGGTTACTCTCTTCCATGTAGGCTACTGCGCTTCATTTTAATTGTTGAAACAGCACAATATGCGGATATATCCTCTGGTATGTTGTGTGCCTCCGCATGTCGTATAAATAATCATAGTGGGCTGCCATGGCCAAAAATGCCAGGGCCATTATTTGGTCCCAGTCCAGCCCTGACCTAGAGCCCTCAGAATTAGGAAGATTTCAGAAACCAGCATGGGGGATCTGGGGGTCCCCCCCAAAGAAAAACATGTTCCCAAGACCTCATTTCCTGATAATTCTTCTTATTCTTAAGGGTGTGAATTCAAAATAAGATGCAGCCAGTAATTCAGTTTGACATTTTTTTATTAAAATAAAATATGCATATAACCACAAAAATCCATTGATATCGTTTACTATTTCTTCCTGTGCTTCTGAAGTGTGTAGCTAGCACTAGCAGCATGTACACCTGATAGAGTGTAACTTCAGCCAACAGAAAACAAGCCCTTTCTAATCGTGCTGCCTTATGATTGGATAGTTACCTCATATCGAACTATAACTTACAATCCCTGCGAATAAAACTAAAACAGAGTAGAGCTGCAGGAGAACGGAAAGGACTTTTATAGTTGTAACTAGGTTGCTCGGCAGATCACTGGCCCGTCTAGTACTAAACAGCAAGCCAAGATTGATGAGCAGATACTGGGCCATCAGAGATGTGTATCTAGACGGTCCTAATTATGATTAAAAAGCCTTGTGCCGCAAGCCAAAATCCATGGCTTTTATCCACTTCGGGTAGACTGGATTCTCATTTATTCTCGGAGCAGGACAAGAACAGCGTAATAGCAAATTGTTTCACTCACTACACACTTTCAAAGGAGGGTATTTTTCTCCTTATTAAATCAGAATGGTGGGATCAGTACATGAAAAGGATTGCAGAATGGATTAATATTGGATCCATTATATTGTGAAACATTCTGTTTCTACTGATAACAAATATGTATAAATCCATGTGATGCATGAGAAAATTCACATACATCTCATGGTGCCTTTTTCTAGACCAGTTATAAGGGTTATAAGGGTCGCCGAGTTATTAAAAATACATCAACAATCAAGGGTGGGGAGTGGGGGTCCAGACCTTGACCAATGGATTGGCCACATTTGTCAGGATGAATTCAAAATCCAGTTGACTCGAGGGAATGAACACTGCTAAAAAAGCTGCTTTCGATAGCCACAAACCACAACATGTTAATTCAGCCTCAGATGTTGCTTACTTGTAATGCAAGCTCAGTCAGAGGTCTGGAGATGCAGCCTGTTTGCCTGAGACCACGCAGAGAGAGACGCCATGTTGAGACCACCAGAGAATTGCTACACTCTTCTCCTGCTTCTCATATTCTTTACATGCCTGTTTCCATAAGCTGGGTCTTTAAAGCAAGCCTCAGGCAGGTCCTGAATAAATGTTGGTTATTTGGTGCTGGAAAGGCCGAAAGGCTCCGAGAGAGAGAGAGAGAGAGAGAGAGAGAGAGAGAGAGAGAGAGAGAGAGAGAGAGAGAGAGAGAGAGAGAGAGAGAGAGAGAGAGAGAGACAGAGACAGAGACAGAGACAGAGAAAGAACACAAAAGTTAACAAACAAGAGAGATGGTTACTATACTTTACGTATTTTAATCCTCTCCTTAAACACATAACAGCTCCCCTTCACCTGTGTGAGGAAGGAGGGAACCATTGTTCACTTAATATAATAATTCTTCTTCCTGTGATTTGAAGTCTACTTCCTGAATTAGTCATGGGTAAAAATGACAGGATTAGACGATAGTGGATTATATGAAAGATGCGAACATTTGAATGCATAATTCATTTGAATTCAACCCTAAATTCTGCCTTTATTCTACCTGCTTTAGTGAGGTGTTAATATTCAGTTTCACGGTTCATTTGACACACTGCCCAAATGGGTCTGTGATTATTCGGGTGGAAGGGACAGACCCTGTATGACGTCAACAGGAAGAGTGTAAACCTGAGAAGGAATTAGGCTAATAGTCATTTGAGCGTAACGCCAAAATAAGATTCACGCACAACATTGTTTTTGGAGGATTTCCACTCGAACGCCTCATTAGGCTTCGAGCTGCTTCGAGCGGATTTATTTTCTAACTTCATTTTGCCGGCCCGCCCCTCTCCAGTCCCTTCTGGCTAATCCTGTTGCTCATGCTTCTTCCTGGCCGTGTGGTAGTATCCAGGGAAGGCTTCAGGTTTAAGTGGACACCTGCTGAGTCCCATAGTGAATGGGTGTGTGAAGAGCCGCATGTGAACAGGGTCAGCGGTCAGTCGTTGACCCAGAACTGTAGTGCTGGAAGATCTAGACCACAACGGAACAGCATGTATAACGACAACGAGAAAATCTCCTGATATCACAGTGACTCTCTGGTCCCCATGAGGATGACTATGTGCAAGAGGAGTGGGTTTATGTGTATGTGTGTGTTTAAGCATCTATGTGTGCGCGCGCGTGTGTGTGTGTGTGTGTGTGTGTGTGTGTGTGTGTGTGTGTGTGTGTGTGTGTGTGTGTGTGTGTGTGTGTGTGTGTGTGGCCTTGCGAGTGTGTGTGTGTGTGTGTGTCTATGTGTGTGTGTGTGTGTTTGATCAGTGTCCTGTGGTTATTTCAACAGATACACATCGACATCTCCTCAGCCCACTTGTCTAGCCCGCAGGCTAACAGCTGGGGCCGGCCTCTCCCTCACTGCTCTGTCTTACCTGCTTGCACATCTCCCCCCCCCCCCCCCCCCTCAATGCCCTTTAGACCTTGGCCCCATTTAAACTCTATGTCCCTTTACATCAGGAGTGGTGAACCACAGACTGAATCTGAGCTAGTGCAACAGTTAGGAATTAAAGGTATCCATAATTATTCATTTATCTATCAGGATAAAGAAGATTAGCGTGAAAAGCCATGTATTATTATGTTATTATATTCTAAATATTAAATAATTGCACCAAGCGGGGTCACTTCTATTCATCAATGACCTAGATTTAACAACCTAGATTACCATCAAAACTCTATCTCTCTCTGAACACACATATATATATATATATATATATATATATATATGTTGGTGAACTATATTTATCTTGCCATATGCCTATCCCAGATATAGAACATCCTGCAAGTTGCACACACACCCACATGCACACACCCAAACACACACACACACACACACACACACACACACACACACACACACACACACACACACACACACACACACACACACACACACACACACACACATAGACACAAACACATGAAAGTCACACTGAAAAAACAGAAAAATATCTGTGACTTTCTTGGAAGAGTGTCTGGGCAGAGGACGTGTGTACTGAGCTCCCAGCAGTGCTGTAGGTCCCCATGGACAGCCAGCTGCTCCATAACACACTCTTCTCCCCCACCACCCCAAGGCCATGCTCATATAGCAGCCCCCCCCCCCCTCTTCTCATGATCGCCACATGGGGAGCCCACACCCCCGTCTTGTCTCCTTTCACCTTTGCTGGCCAGTCCCAAAATGCCCCTCACACACACACACACACACACACACACACACACACACACACACACACACACACACACACACACACACACACACACACACACACACACACACACACACACACACACACACACACCCCCCCAGCTGCCCCCCTGCTGGTCATTCCCAAGTTAGGCCACACAACACAGCCATGTTGGAAAGATACGGAAGGTCGAACGCAAACTAAAGTAGCCATTTGGAGGGCTATTGGATCTCTGCGCAGCACGTTGGCTATGCAATCTGGCTCTGAGATGAGTTAATCAGGGCCCTCTTTTACGTTTAGACACACAGAAGAAGAACACACACAACCAACACAGAAGCAGAAATATAGGTACCTGGAACACGCACACAGACACCTCCGTCCAGCCAGAAGTTCCGATGCGTTATTCAGGGAATTAATTGAACCGAGTTTCAGCGTGCGATTCCTGGGACATGGATGTGCTGCCGGTGCGTGCCCCATATAGCACAGAAGGAAATGGGGCATGGCCATAGAAGTAATGTTGAGTAAAGAAACATTCCCCTCCTCATACAACATTAGGTGACATTTAGCGCCATTGCCCTGGTGGACTTGTTCAGGGGGGGGAGAAGGTCAAGCCAGGCGCATTACCGCTTGTAGGCCAGCGCCCTACAACCGTCCAGTTGAGGCAAATGAATGGTGTTGGGGTGGGCCACTGTCTGTAGCTTAGCCGTTAAAGGTTACTACAAATGAACAGCCGTAGCCGCAACCACGGCGTTCCTGCATTGTTACTAAAGGTTAGCAGCGCTTCAACTGGATCGGGGGACAGCTTGGGGTGCTTGGCTCAACCACAATGCTGCAATTACAACAGGGCAATTAGCATAGAGATGGGATTAGTATGAGGTGGGGGGTTGGGGGGGGGGGGGGGGGGGGCTACCTTATTGAGATGTCCACACATAGGAGGAATGAGGAAGGTCATGGATGACATTTATCATCCATGACCTAATGGGAACATTCAATTTAGTAAATTGCTACTTGTTGTAGGTGAGCGAATGAACAGCACTGGTGTTGCTGATAGTGACATCAGAATCTGAATCTGAAACAGAAACTGATTTATTGTAAAGTAGGTTTTCACCTGCAAGGAACTTGTTTTGGTCTCGGGGTGCATCACAAACAACCCGTAATGGGACAAGACAGGCGAAAACAAGGTGGCTAGTAACACCAATAATAACACCAATGATAATCAATAACAGAAAGACGATAAATAGATAATAATGGAAGAGATGAAGTATTCATAATGGAAGTGCCATAACAATAATAACGGCGCAAGTGTGACATGGGAGCAGTGCGATGAGACGGTATGTAGGGTGTAACCGGGGGTTTACCGGATACATGACAGCCAGTGTCAGTGTCAGCAGGGGACCGGGGCCTTGTCACTGAGGAGGAACCGCTGTCGGAAAGGGGCTGTTGTTTTGGCGGGAGGTGTTTGGTCTTGATGGACCGTCCGCAGCCTCCTTCCGGAGGGGAATGGTTGGAAGGGTTTGTGTCCAGGGTGGGAGGGGTTGGCCACAATCCCACCTGACCGCCCCGGGGGCGTGCGAGTCCTGGGGAGAGGGCAGTTTGCAGTCAATCCGCCTCGCAGCGGAGCGGATGATACATGGCAAGCCGATGGACCCCGAGAAAAAGGGAATGCATGTACTTGTGGGTTTAGGGTCCCATTATTCATGAAGGACATTTAACCGGTGAGCCAGGCACAGGTTCCTGTCTGCTGAAGTGAACATGGGCGAGTATCAAGATTCTGTCCGGACGCGCACCCCTGTTTGCTTCCTTGACTCCCCTATCTGCTTTTGCTAATACCAACAGACTAATGGGAGGAATGTCCTTAAAGGCCAGTCTGTCTGCTTTACCTGCATCTCCTCCTGCAGTTATCAACCGTTGGTGGGTGGGATGGGGAGAGAGAGAGAGCGAAATGGAGAGCGAGAGAGAGAGAGAGAGAGAGAGAGAGAGAGAGAGTTCTGTCTGGGTCTCTCATGTGGAAGATAAGAGACTATGAAATTAAACTACCCAGGGAGAGAGAGAGAGTGACTCACTCACACATGGACAAACACACAAACACACACACACACAGGCAGACAGAGAGAAATTTACTTTTAATGCCAACCAGAAGGTCCTAGGATGAGTGGCATCAGAAACAAGGATATGAGGGGCCGTATGGGACATTATTCAGAATAAGCATGCACATACACATATGAAACCAAACTCATTCACATACTATACTGAAAAACTCGCACACATACAAGTGAAAAGCTTTTACATACACAACTGAAACACTCTCACACAAACAACTGAAAAATTATACGCTCACATACACAACTGAAAAGCTTGCATAAAACCTAGTGAAAGCTTTTACATGGACTACTGAAATGCTTTCACACATACTGGTAAAATGTTCTCATAAACACAGCTGAAAATTTTTCTCACACACATATGAAACCATTCGGCATTCACATACTATACTGAAAACCTCACACATACACAAGTGAAAGCTTTTACATACACAACTGAAACACCTTCACTCAAACAACTGAAAAGCTCTCGTAACAACTAGTGAAACCTTTTACATGAACTACTAAAATGCTTTCACACATACTAGTAAAATGTGCTCATATACACAGCTACTGAAAACCTCGAGACATGTAAATCTAGATTCTATGAGTATAGGCGCAGCCTTTTAAGTGTCTGCCCCATTGTCCTTTAAATAGCTGAAGAAAAGCTGTTTATTGGGAGCGGAACGTCCGCCGGCGCCCGACTATATCTGCGAAATGCGGACGTCGTTGAGGCACGCTGCACGCGGACGTAATTGAGGCCCACGCTGTTGGTGGGCCGCGCTCTGAGTGCGCGCGCGCGCAGAGATAATTTGCGCGCTCACAATTAATATCTACGCGTGTGATATGATATAATACGCCCAAATGCATGTTTTATCACATGAGTGCTTTATGGCACTAATGTGTCGCCATAGTAGCGCCTGTGTCTGTAGCAAGTCTGTCGATTATTTGTCTGATTGCACGCTTTTTCTTTTCAACCACCTTCCGTTTCAACTGAAACGCCTTCCGTTTCAACTGAAACGCCTTCCGTTTTCACTGAAACGCCTTCCGTTTTCACTGAAATCCTCACACACGTACTAGTGAAAAGCATTGACATACACAACTGAAACACTCTCACACAAACAACTGAAAAATGATACGCTAACATACACAACTGAAAAGCTTGCATAAAAACTAGTGAAACCTTTTACATGGACTACTGAAATGCTTTAACAGATACTAGTAAAATATCCTCATACACACAGCTGAAAAATGTCCTCTCACATACACCAACCCGGTATCACGCGATTGCGTGCTCCTGCGCACGAACGTTAATCTATTGAAGCGTGTTCCAGAGCACGATAGTCCGACTTTTTGCGTGTTACACAGAACGAAATGTAAACCAATGCATTCTGAATGGGAGTGTTTTAAGACAATTAACTAAACGGTACGAGAGAGAGAGAAAGAGAGAGAGGGAGGGACAGAGAGAGAGAGCGAGAGGCTTCAGAAAGGGTGTGCACAGATAGTACAGTGCACCCTAGTTATATTTATGCCAAAACCACAAATGCTATATGTATATATATATATATATATATATATATATATATATGTATATATATATATATATATATATATATATATTGCCTACTTATATATATTGCCTATATATATGTATAGGCTATATATAATTAGGCTATAATTATATTATTTAGCGTGTAATGAGACAATCTATAGCCAAATTGTCAAAGATGCCCGAGAATCTCCGGGGATATCAGCATGGGAAATCGGCGAATCAGACCCATGAACCTATAAAGAAAGACGTCATCTCAAGCGGGAGAGAACGTTTGCGGTGCTGGTTTGTGTCACGTAAGTACAGGGCTCTCATGTCTCATGCATTCGGCGTGAGACACACGCAATTCAACCCATGCACACGCTCGAACCTGTGCCGTGTTCCAATACCCTAAAAATTTGAGTAAGATCCGGCGAAAAGAAGTATACGTCAAGGACCGGGCTAATCCTGAAGTGTGGATCGAAGGACACTCCCCGTACTCAACGGCAGCCATCTTAGCTACGTAGCGGAAGAGGCGGAGCCAGGCTGAGCCAAAGTCGGCGCATTTTCTACGTAGCCTGCATTAATAGAGTCATTTTGTAGTTTTTATAGTTTTTATAGCTGCTAGGCGTAAAGAGTTCACCGTTCAAAGCGGGATGTTTATTGCGGGGGAGTAGCCACGGCGGCAGTCGTGATCGTAATTTCCGGTTAGTGCACCACGGAGTACTCGATTTGGAACAGCACTCACATCTGAAAAAATAACGTAGTAGATAGTGCGGATAGTATACTTCCTTTAAGTATACTCATGGAAGTACGGGTATGGTCTCACGGAAATACGTGACACTGTCACGTTATTTAATCTATTGAAACGTGATCAGGGACACGTAGGCCTATTTTCTAAATGTTGTATTTCAATTGGAAGTAGACTATTTGTCGTGTCACTAAGCATGACTTCCAAACTAAGGTTCTGTCCGGGAGCGTTCTCCCTAATGTCCCTTATGGAGCTCCGTACAGATATAATTGTCTTAGAACACTCCCATTCAGAATGCATTGGTTTACATTTCGTTTTGTGTAACACGCAAATGTCGGACTATCGTGCTCTGGAACACGCTTCAATAGATTAACGTTTGTGCGCAGGAGCACGCAATCGCGTGATACCGGGTTGCAACCAAACACACACACACACACACACACACACACATACACACACACACACCCTCTTGCAGGCAGACTCAGAATCTTGAGCCCATTTATTAGGGAACAGGTGTTATCGGGATTCCATCACTGCATTCCCAGAATCCTGCATTGTGAAAGTCTTCCCTTTTTTTTTTAAATGTACAATGGCATTTTATTCTACATACAAAACAACCATAGTATTTTTCAGGAGTCCACGACCACCCTGCCCATTTTGACACACAAAAGTAATTTGACACTTCTGGGATGAGCCAATGATTCATCTGTTTGGAAGGTTTTGTTGGAGACAAACAAAGAATCTTCAGGCAACAGATGTGACAGCTGTGACTGCTCTCTCTCTCCTTCGTCTGCTGGGTCCACTGTGTTTGCCTACCTGCTACAGGTAGCCAGTGGGCGGGGCTGAGAGGCTTGTCAGCTGATGAGGTGCACCTGTGCAGGTCTGCCACGCAGGCTGTAGCCAGTCTCTCTCTCTTTCCACAGAGGCAGGTGGGCTTGGGTTCTGTTTAGGGTGGTTCCTTAAGGTTTTGGACCTTTGGATTGGTTCCATGTTTTGTTTTATGTTAACACTATTCAACATCCCCACAGCACACTTTCCACTGCCCATATACTGTGGCATCCCGCAACGGAGACCTTGGCCTGGACGGGCCCGGGGTACTGTAAAGGACTGGGTATACCACCCCCACCCACCAGCCGGCGACGGAGAGCAGCCCTTTCGGCTCCCCAATCAGGGTGATTGGGGGACACCTGGCCGAAAGCTGAGGAGCCATTTTAAAAGGAGGCACAGCACAGCGCGGCTCGCACTATGTGTTAGTTTGTTCAGTAGGAGGAAGAGGAGAAGTGAATGTTGGAAATGGAATTCAGAAATGGGTGTATAGTAAAGCAGAATGGGGTACATTTAAGTTGGTCAGTGAAGAAGTTATGGTTTCAGTTGTTACTAGTGGAGATATAGATACAGTAAATAACAGTGTTACATCAGCAATTATTGCTGCAGCAAGTAAATCTATTCCAAGAAGTAAAAATAGAAGGGATAGGAAGTTAGTTCCTTGGTGGACAGAGGAGTGTTCCAAGGCAGTTAAAGCCCGAAACAAAGCATTTAAGAAAGTCAAAAGAGAGCATAATACACAAAGTCTGGTGGAGTATCAGAGGGCACAGGCACTGGTAAAGAGAGTTACAAAGAGAACACAGAGGGTAAGCTGGAGACAGTTTTGTGGTAAGATAGGAAGAACAACACCGGTAGGAGAAGTGTGGGGAATGATAAGGAAGATGGGCGGAGATAGAAGAGAGTGGGAGTACCCAGTGATTACGTTAGAGGAGCAAACTGCAATATGTGATAAAGATAAGGCTGATTTGATGGCCAAATCTTTTGCTAAGGTGCATAGTGTTGATCAGTTGACAGTGGAAGGGAGAAGGAGAAGAGAAGTTACTTTGAGTAATTATCCTGATGTGCTAGTTAGGAGAGTAGATTTTAGGGAGAAAATAGATTATGGATTTACAATGGCAGAGCTTGTGAGAGCAATTAAAAAAGCAAAGCCCTCAGCTCCAGGGGGAGATCAGGTGAGCTATGTAATGTTAAAACATCTAGGAGAAAGAGGAATGGAAAAATTGTTAGAACTATACAATTGAGTGTGGGTGGAGGGAAAGTTACCAAGTGTATGGAAGGAAGCGGTGGTGATTCCGATTAGGAAACCAGGGAAAGATCCAGGTAAACCTTCTAGTTATAGGCCAATAGCATTAACGTCGAACATATGTAAAATAATGGAGAGATTGGTGACAGAAAGGTTAACGTATGAGCTTGAGAAGAAAGGGTTGTTGACAAGTGGTCAAAGTGGTTTCAGAAAAGGGAGACATACAATGGATGCAGTGGTAAGGCTTGAAAATGAGATACGGAAAGCACAGGCAAACAAAGAGTCAGTGGTGGTAGTGTTTTTTGATATCGAAAAAGCATATGACATGATGTGGAAGGAAGGTTTGTTAATTAAGTTGTACAAGATGGGGGTAGGTGGAAGGGTTTTTAACTGGATAAAGAATTTTTTGTTTGACAGAAAAATACAAGTCCGGATTGGGTCTGAATTGTCAAATAAGTATATGGTGGGGAATGGCACTCCCCAAGGAAGTGTAATTAGTCCTTTATTGTTTATAATCATGATAAATGATGTTTTTTCAAAGGTACCAGAGGATATAGGAAGTTCTCTGTTTGCAGACGATGGGGCTTTGTGGAAAAGGGGAAGAAATGTGATGCATATTATGAGTAAAGTCCAGTCTGCAATTGATCGGGTGACAGAGTGGGGATTTGACTGGGGGTGCAAATTTTCGGTAGAGAAAACTCAAACTGTATTGTTCACTAGGAAAAGAATTGAGGATGGGATGAAATTGAGGATGTATGGGAAAGAATTGGAAAAAGTTGGCTCATTTAAATATTTGGGAGTTATTTTTGATTCTAGGGTAACATGGGCAGACCATATTAAGAAGATTGAGGATAAATGCAAAAAGGTAATAAATGTGATGAGATGTTTGACTGGTAGGGATTGGGGAGCGAGCTGTTCAGCTTTAAAGACTATATATGTAGCTATGATTAGATCTGTGTTTGATTATGGGTGTATAGTGTATGGGTCAGCCGCAGTGTCTCTCTTGAGAAAGCTGGACGTGATTCAGGCTAAGGCATTAAGGGTATGCAGTGGGGCTTTTAAATCATCACCAGTGCCTGCTCTGCAGGTAATGGGGGAAATGCCACTGGAGTTGAGAAGGAAGCAATTGATGGGGAACTATTGGGCTAATCTGCGAGGGCACAGTGAGTCTCACCCCACAAAAGGAGTGTTGAAAGAGTGCTGGGTTTATGGGAAGTGTGAGAGGAATAATTTTGGTCGGGTGGGGAATGATATAGCGAAAGAGTTTGGTGTGGGTGAATTGAAGCTTAGTCCAACAGTGGTATATCCATTAATGCCGCCGTGGAGGATGGTGTGGCCAGAGGTGGACTGGTTTGCGTTGGATATAAAGAAGAGAGAGAGAGAACAGATAGACCTGGCTAGTGTTTTTAATATTCATCTTCTTATAGAGTACAGTGAGTATGTTCATGTTTTTACAGATGGTGCCAAACAACCTGAGACACGAGTGACAGGGTTTGGAGTAGTTGTTCCATCAAAAAGAATAGAGTTGAATAGAAGAACATCAGATAATTTAAGCGTGTATACAGTGGAGACGTTGGGGGTGCTGGTCGCATTAAAATGGGTGGAATCAAGTACAGTGGAAACAATTGTGATCTGTACAGATTCAGCATCAGTTTTGGCAAGTATGAGGTCTTTTTATTCAAGAAGTCGCCAAGGTTTGTTATATGAAGTTCTACAGTCAATTACGAGAATCGTTCAGCAGGGGAGGCAAATACATTTTTTATGGGTTCCAGCTCATGTAGGGGTGAAGGGAAATGAGAAAGCCGATAAGATGGCGAAGAAGGCATTGGAGAAGGAAAAAGTAGAAATGAATATCAGTTTAAGTAAGGCAGAAGTTAAAAGCCTGATATGGGGAAAAGTTAACAAAATGTGGCAAGACAAATGGGACAGTGAGGAGAAAGGGAGATATTTATATAATATTCAAAAAAGTGTTAATGTTAAAATAAGGTATAGTGGTCAGAGGAAGGATGAACATATTTTGATAAGGTTAAGGTTGGGGCACAGTGCACTAAATAAAACAATGAATTTGATAGGAAAACACCCCACTGGATTATGTGAGGGGTGCCAGGTAGAGGAGACAGTGGAACATGTTTTAATGAACTGTAGTGGTTATGGGATGGAGAGGGAAAGTATGAAAAATCAATTGAGAGAATTGGGTATGCAGGAGTATTCTTTGGAAAATATTTTAAGTTTAATGAAGAGGAATTGTATAAAAGTATTGTTTGGCTTTTTGAGAGAAACAGGGTTATATGATAGGATATAGAGTAGAAAGAAGGTGTGAATGAGTGAGTGTTTGGATATTTTTGTTTTGATTCATTAACTGGATCAGAAGAGGGTGGTAATGCACCAAGTTGTGGATGCCAACCGCCGTAAAACCCCAAGAAGAAGAAGAAGAAGAAGACGGCGCGGCTCGGGAGCAGGAAGGAAGTGCTCGTGGCAGCGAGAGAGCCTAGAGGCCCACGGAGGCCCTAGAGACCGCGACTCCTTCATAGTTTGATTGTTTCACGTTGATTGTTAAATAAATGCCTGCCATGGCTAAAAACCCTACGCCAAGCGAGTTTTGTCCGTGGAACCCGGCTCAACCGAGGACCGGGATACCACAATACATAGGCTAGTCGAAAGAATTGTGTGTTTGGTCAGTAGTTCAGTTGGTTGGTCACATATGTTGGTTTGCTGTTCAGGTTTGGTTTGTTGCATTTTGTTTGGGTATTTCCAACATGGTAAAGATGGTTTGTTGTTCCCAGTATTTGTTTTGTCTGTCTGGGTAAGTTTCCTCCGTTCTGGCTCGGTCGGTCCTTGTGATTTTGGTACTGGTTTTCTGTCCAAACCATATAATCGCACATTTTCTAATCTTCCATATGCTACACTAATCTCTTTACAGATTTCATGATACTTACTTTATTCTAATAAATAACTTTATCCCTTATCATGTGTGGATCCCGATCTTTGCTCTGACCCGAGCCTCGTCTTAATGCAGCCAAGGAGATGGAAGAGCGTTATGAATAATTATTAGATGATTGTGTTGTACAATGAAAGACAGTAAAGATTCAATATGAATGGCAAAATAAGGATGGGATTTTATTTGAACAATAAAATATGTGTTGGGCAAATTAGAGAGGCTGAGATTATAGATTTCATATTCAAAAGGCGAAGGGGTGAAAAAAATTAAGAAATATATTTAAGAAATATAGGCCTACTCAAAGCCCAAATCATTGATATCATACCCTATCCAATAATAAAGAAATTTGAATTTGAATGGTAACAATTCCGTTAAATCCTCGTCCTCGTTTTGAACGTCTCACTCATGGCCAGTGTGTTCTTTCTGATTAGCTCTTAATTGAGATCACCTGTCACGCACCCCTTTATTAAGGGTGAATACAATGGGTTTGGTTTACTTTTTTGTATCGGCCTGTGTCAATCGAGGTTGAGTTTAGTGATGGTTGAAAGTTTTCGATCTAGATTGCAGATCACTATTGTCACTTTATACAAACTGAAAGTATGCGTTGTGGCGTGTTTGTTTTTGTGGGCATTTGACTGAACAGCCCAGACAAATATTGCTACCAACATGGCACTTCGAAACAGACCACCGCAGTGAGTAAAAGTTATTTTCCTTTATTAAATGTTGATGTCTCCTCAGACACAAGCCATCAGTATCCCTGCTCTTTGCACCTTGACATGCATGTCGCCGCTGTTTGTTAACCTAGCTTTGCTGATTTGTATCTTGTGATGTGTGTGTGTGTTTTTCTTAACAGGTGTTAGATGACTGACAAGATCTATGGGGGGGCCCCCTTTGGGCCCCCCCATACCAACTTAGTCTTCAAAGGAATCTAGTGCCATGGGACTCCAGTGTCTTCAAAACATCCTCGGAATACATGTGTATGAATGGTCCACCGAAGGGTTGATCTGGAAGCCACCACGGTCCACGCAGTAATCTGCTGCGTGGGCCGTAGTGGCTTCCAGAGCCATCTTTTGGTCTTGGTCAGGATTTGTTACAGTTGCCCTTCAATGTAGCAGGTTACGGGTTTCTGAAGAAGCCTGCTTTACGTGGCATTGGAGTACAAATATTGTGCAAAATGCTCATGTAATTGCACTAGCACTAGTAACCTGTAGATTAGCTTAGTTTAACGTCATTCCGTGCTGTCTCTGTCAAATGTGTGGCTTACTTTAAGTCCACAAGGCCCTCTGGTAAACCACGTTGGAACACCCCTGGACAAGGTGATTAGTCACTGGGTGTGTGCTAAAGTTTTCTTCAATTTTTCACTAGTTGGTTAAGGTTTGGTAGAATTGTTTGGATGCTAGCGACGTGATGGCGTATGTACAAGAGCCTACCGTGGCCAGGCCACAGTTGCGACGGTCACGGCCAGATGGCCTAGTGTGAGTGCAACCTTGATTGCATTTGTATACTGTTTACCATTGGATGTTTATGCAATTTGGCTTAATTCATCCGCAGTAAAGCTGCATTTGACTATTCCAGGGTCGTTTTGTACAGGCTTTCAATTGACCATGTTGACTAGTTTGTGGAAAGTTTTTTTTTTTACCCTTGCTTACAATCCAACGGTTGCGACCACTTATGCGACTGGGCTGTGAACCTTGCAATTCTAGTTGCATATTTGTACACGCAAGCTTGTCCATTTCTATCGCCATCACTAACACTAGCTTCAGCATTTCCTTGTAGGCCATTAGCTGACTTGTGTATTGGAGCGATGATTTGGGTATTTTAAGATGCTTGAAAACCTAAAATAAAGCAAAATGCGTGTCTGGTGTGCAAGAGCCAATTTGTTGGCTTGCAGTAGTCGAGGAGTTGCCGTAGGTCGTAAGCCATCTGGAGGTTGTGGCAATGGAGGCTTGTGGTAGATCTGCCATCCAAGAAAGGTTAATTCTTCTGAAGCATGATTAATAGTTTAGTCAATTGAATCTATTCATATAGAACTATAAAATCCAAGACTGCTGCCTGTAACTTGGATCGCAATATGTGGAAAGTATTAGTCTTCATTTGTAACAACAGAATAATTAACATGACTAACTGGGTTTCTTCCATTTTCTAACTAGGGGGACTTGACTGGTGAGTCTACTGGATTAATCAGTAGCGGTACTTTGCCCAACAGATTTGATGGCATGACTACAGGGTGACAAAGACAATTATTCCAATAAATCGCTTGATTCGAAAATGGTAATATCAGTAATCAGTCATCATAGTTCTCAATAAATCTTGTGTGAATGAGTGAACCTTTGTTCAAAAATAAAACGAAGCAAATAAAATGTATTGTTGTCCAGTTGACTTGTGCCCTGGAGTGAACTGGTCCAGACCCTCGTCTTCCTTCTGCAAACAACGAGTGACTAGCCCAGCTTCTAGGACTCTAGCCCAGACCAAAGGCCTTATTCAACAAACAAATTCAATAGTTTCATATGGCGTATATTCAGTGATCATTGAGCTCTCAATCACTAATACAGGTCCTCACTTCGTCAAGCTCTTAATGACACAACTTCATTACTCAGCAAATGTAGTGCAGCCTAATAGTAAAACAAATAATAATAATCAGTTATGTGTGTAGATTATTTTAAGATTACTTTCTTGTTCTTTTCTCTTGGTCGAGAGTGTGGAATGAGATTCAATCACCGTTGATTCCCACGTGGTGCATAGAGATGCGCTGGTTCAGCTGCGTTGTGGATGCGGGTCCCTCAGCAGGGCAGGCGTTGATCAGACGTCTTCCCAGGCAGGGCGCGCGGTCTTCTCGATCACAGGGCAATCTTCAGAGGCAATCGTCTTCTCACTCCTCTCTCTTCAAGACGGTGTCACGGCACCAAATGTTAGATTTCAGCTTATTTCTAAACTGTTCAGACAGACACTGCGTTGTGTATTTTCAGTCGTAATTCTTGAAGTCGAAATCAAAGCAACTTGACAGGTTGGATCAGAGGGTTGAATAGATGGTTTATTCCAGGATGTAATACAGCGAGATACAGACTTAGGTTGAATAACCTATAGTGGACCCGGTGGTCTGACTTGTTCCTTGGCTGTCGAACCCTCTTCTCGTCGAACCAAAGGGTTGGGGCGAGTATAATACAAAAAGGGGATATATGAATAACACGAAAACAGACGCACTCTCAGCACTGATAAGGTATCTGGCCCTGGCCATGTCCCGGAGGACCAGGTCGGTTCAACCTTGTTGAGACATAACAATGGCAGAACACCCCGTCAGTATGAGAGGCCCTGGCTTGTCCCTAGACTAGAAATGTGAACAGAGAGACACTAAAATACACCAACATTCTACACTGCCTATCAAAATAGACTTCTAAAACATATCTGCTAGAACAGTTCCTATACTTTTTGTATAATTTGGTCATGCTGCAAATTTACTTTTTGTAGTTGCTCCATATTTAGTTCTTTGACAGCCTCACCTGCTAGAAAAGTCTATTCAAATCGGCTGATATATAATGAACTAAATTAATAGCCATGAAATGTTGTCACTCATACTAATGGCAAATACCCTCTTTCAGTTGGTGGTTCAACACTGATGTCTCTCTAGGCTTGAGGGAGAGCTCACAAGTAAATTACACGAATGTCCTGGAGCAATTGGGAATACACTTTTATTTAGTCTACCTGACCAGGGACATCTTTGAACTATAGGTCACCTAACCCAAACTTTTCACTCTTGTTAGGTTGTCCTTTTCTCTTGTTTTAACCCGAAAGGGCTGAAATATCAACATTTCAGGTATTCTGTTTGGATAATGTGCAAAACTTGTGGCTTCACTAATAAAAACAATTAACAAATGTATTTTTCTTAATGTGGTTAAACTATTTAAAGATTTGTATGCAAAATATTTCTGCTCAATTTGTGGTCAATGAAACTCTGACATTTTTTAATTTGATAAAACACAACTATGGGTTAAAGGTATTTGCTTTGGGCATCTTTTGATATTTTTTAGAGCTGTCAGTTAAACGCGTTATTAACGGCGTTAACGCAAACCAATTTTAACGGCGTTAAAAAAATTAACGCGCAATTAACGTAAATATTTTATTTACTTTGGCTCAAAACAAAGAAGCAGTAGCCTGACTGCTATGTTCAAATGACATTTGTTCAAAGCAGTCGTTTAATTGCACTATAGGCTCTTTTTTTGTATCGTCCTGTTTTGATCAGTATATGCCAATGTTGTTATCAATAAAAAATCATTTGCACAAGACAAGCCGATGCACTTCACCATGTTGATAAGAGAATTAAAATGAGAAGAATTATGGGACAAAAAAATCAAGGGATATTTAGAATAGAAAAATTATTTGCGATTAATCGCGATTAATCGTGAGTTAACTATGACATTAATGCGATTAATCACGATTAAATATTTTAATCGCTTGACAGCTCTAATATTTTTAGAATCTAGCTCCATTGCCGTTAGAAATGGTGTCTCCCAGTACTGCAAAGTGCTTCCACAAGTTTAAAAAAGAATGGGCAGAAAAGGAACTGCCAACTAATTCTATTTTACATGGGTAGAAAGTTTCCATGGAAGCTCTTGGCTGCTGGTTCCCAACACAGCTCCACTGTTAGCCTGTGACCTTGCGTTTAACTTTTTTTCGACTTTTGGTGACTTTCACAAAAGAGAAATGAACTGGTTAATACAATAAACAAGACATTTCATGGTACCATTTTGAACTGTTTGTGGATATTGCATTAAATCCATATGCTTGAAACTTTTCAATAATGCATATCAACGAAACAATGGAATGAAATAAATAGTTCAAGCAATTTGTGGGACTTGGCTGCTTTTACATTATTACTCATTTTGGGGGTTATTTCAGTCTCTCCAACCTGCAGGTCGTGCGAAGAATCATGTGAATGGGAATATTCTATAAATGTCTTGATATCATCTTTCGTCTCAACACTTCTGCTGCAGCCGCTGTTGAAGCGTATGAGTCCTTTGAGACCCCCTTTGATAAAAGGGGTTCTCAAATGTTGACCCTCAGTCACCTATTGCATCGCTTCCTTTAGGGCTTCGGCCTCCTAATTGATCATTATAGTATAATTGAATGCCCTCTTTCATATATATGATACCTCCACCACTGGGACGTGGCAACAATTCTCCAAATCCATATGGGGGGATGCTTGTGGACAGTAGGGGTGTATACTCGACATAAATAGGAAGCAAACTCATCTCACAAATGAGTAATGACATCTCACAAATATTTATTTAATAAATTGTTTCAATTTATAATAATCCAAAATCCGTTGGCTTTTTGTCGAGGGAATCCAGGGCGACGCTCACTTCCGGGTTGGCCAACATACGTCATCCCTCCACCACTCTACTGTAAAAACACATGTTCAAGTTGAATGAGAATAATAATAATAATAATTCTGCCATAGTATTTATTTAAGGGGGGGGGGGGGGGGGATACAAGTCTTTTGGCCATTTGTAGTGTTGATCAGCATAGAAATAATTTGTCCGCAAAGACGGTGACGTCACTTAGCAACGGTAGACGCTGGGGTAGACAAGTCACCGGACTACTACCCATGCAAGTGAACGGAGCGTTCCACGGCATTGAGAAGACCCGTGTAATAAAGGCCTATAATATTTCTGTTTATGGCATAGATTTTTTCTCAATAACAAAAAATCACACACACACACGCGCAAACACACACACACACACTCACACTCACACACACACACACACACACACACACACACACACACACACACACACACACACACACACACACACACACACACACACACGTATAATCAAACAACCCTAAACGCACCTAACACCCTCATTGGAAAAATGGCTATGTCAGTACACAGACAGCAGACTGGGGCCACTGCCATTGATGTGCAAAAGGTATGGAGGGAAATTAGCTGAAGTTTAAGGTGACACTTGTGAGTCAAAGGTCAGTTTCACCTCACGCAATCAAGGGAAAAGTAAAGTCAAATAGAGTTCCTTCAAAGGATCAAAAGTCAGTCGCCGGTGTCCCTCCTTTTATCTCCCAGGGACCAGGGAAGGTCTCAGTCTTTTCCAATTCTGGTTGAACTTATGAGTTGTTGGTGCAAAGGTAACCTAGGGATACTCTTTGGTGTGTACGATTTAATGTTCCCTCCCTTCATGCGGCTCGTGTTATCATTATCTAATGACACAACACACGCACACCCACCCACGCACACATACACAGCTATGATCTTACAGTAATTGCCTAATGTCGAAAACCGACGCCAGATATCATTCACATTTGAAACTGGTTAAATGGCCTTTTAATATTTGGCACTCTGATTTTGTGTTTTCACATGGGAAATCTAGCAATTGGAAGATATGATACACCAATGTGTTCTGCCATTTCCACATTACAGAATAAACAAGTAATGCAATCAATGTTCCAGTTGATGCATAAAGCAACAAAAAAACACTGTTCTGCCGCGGCTGTGGGGACTACATCTGGGAGGATCTCATTATCTTAAAGGATCTCCTGCCCATTTAAAGCCACTATATCAGCCTCATCTTTCGGAGGAATCAATAGCGGGCTGACCTCTTCATCTATCATCCACGTATCGACCGATCCAGGCTCAATGGGGCACATTGACTCAACACACAAATGTGACGCGCCATACCAATCTTGCGCCCCCCCTCAAGGTCTCGTGTTTCAAGACACATCGGAGGGGATCCCATACACCTATGCACGCTACACTTTGCGCATCGACGTCCATCTGAGAATACACAGCATGCACCCGGGAGCTTGCTCAGGGGCCTTCGGGTGCAATCAACATGGATGCGTCCCGTCAGGGGGTTGGGGGCTGGGCAGGGGCTGAGGCTCGGCTGGGCCGAGCTGCGCTGGATTTCACCTGAGCTGGGACTCTGGAGTAATCAAGCCCAGGCAGCACATGCAATTCTCCACAGCCCCGACCCGTAGCCCTCGCACGCTCCTCCCTCCCTTAGGGGTGGTAGTTCATCAGATTCTGGAACTGGTCAATCTGCCACCCAATTGTGGTTCTCATCCCGCTGACCCTCATGTGCTTAGTTCTTCCTCTTTATTGCACCAGGTTGAAATAATTCTCAATAACAGCAGGTAGGCCTCGGGCGGACACACGCTGATGAGGTTTTGGTTCGGATTGGCAATGATATATACTTAACTGTATAGCTGACACTATCTTCCAATATGTATTAGTATACATATTCCTTTGTGAACAAGTAAAACAAAACAGGGTTGTTTCTTTCAAGGTGACGAGAATTCATGCAGAGGTGAGCCTGAAAGTTCAGAAACAAAAAAATTATCGATACAAATCTGAAATTAGTTTGTTGAGTTGGCGCCCTCTTTGGCTATGAGGACCGCAAAACACACTACAGCCTATAATTCTCCCGTGGGATCCATGCCTCTGCTGTTCAGAAGTTTGATCAAGTTTTTTGTTTGACAAGTGGCAGAGGGTGAATACACTAGTCCTGGGAACATCACTGGGCTCCTGCTGGTACCCCACTAGCATGTTGAATGGATGTGCACTGAGTGTGAGCGAGCTATACCGCTTAAACCCAAGCCTTTTTGAAGTGAGAAATTAGATGCATGTTTCTCCAACTGTGTGCGTCCAACTGAGGGATTTAACAGACGAAGCCATGCATTAAAATTCCTACAAGGCAAAGAAAAAAGGATGTTCTGTCGTTCTCTGCTTTCAAGATCAGGGTCAGTCTTCCGATACTTAACATTAAAACAAATATCTCAAATCTCTTGGCCCAAAAAATTAAAAGCCGTTCAAACGGTTCCAACCAGCCAATAACTTTGGACTGTTTGCCCGAGCTAAGCAGAAGGTTGGGCACTTTTAAACCGTCTGCCAGACCAAGGCGGTCAGGAGGTATGGAACCATCGCAGGCGATAAATCTCAATCTAAGTGGATGACCGCTGAGGTGTGACAGGTTGGCTTCCAGAAGAGGGAACCCGATCAAAGAAGGGGAGGAACGGAGGGAGAAGGGCCTGTGTTTCACCTCCAAAGAACAAGATATCTTGATCCGTAATGATCCAGATACATCATCTATACAGTATATATATATATATATATATATATATATATATATATATATATATATATATATATATATATTTTAACACAGCTTTATCAATTATAACTTTCTTCTTTTTTTTTAGATATCTTTCTCAATTTGAGTTTTTTGTGAGTAAAACTTTTTATTTTTTCTGGTTAAGAAAGTCCTGTTCAACCCTGATTTTTTTTAGTCCCTAGGGTTACATAAAGTGGCAAACAACAATAAGAACATCAAACACATCTTTTGAACTGATTAAAGTTTCTTCAAGCTGCTCTATTTTAATAGTGTAAAATATGAACTCCTAATAGACTCTTTCACAGAGACTCATTATGGGTCTGCTCCTTATATGCACCTGGGCTCTGGAACTACACTTACCTTCCCTGGGTTGGAATACTTCAGTGCCCTGAACATAGAAAGATGCCTACGATGACGCCTCAGAGAAAAGGGTATCATGTAGGACAAGCACAGGTGCCACTCATGACACTAATGATGGATCTGCTCCTCTTATGTACGAGGGAACAGAGTACGCTACACTAGCTTTACTACAAGTTCCCTGGTGCATAACATGAGGAGACCCATAATTAGTCTTATGAGCGACACCCTTGTGCGTCCTAGGATGACAGCTTTGTCAGGTTCATTGGTGTTAGTGATGGACACTTCCTTAGGCATTCCACATCACATTTAGAGACACGTTCGATCCCTTGATACTGGTAATGGTGTAAACTAAGGTTTAAACTAACGTAAACCGGTTCAGGTACAAATAGCCTAGTCAAGATAATCCACCTACTTCATGGTGGCCGATAGACATGTTTGAAACTGCATATTGTTATTTAAAATAAGTTCTGCTAAAAGCCTGAAAATAGAAAGACCGAGGATTTTTTTTCTCTAAACCCGCCATCAGAGCCAAAGTTATCCGGGCCAGAACGGAGGCACTGTGTTTGCATAGCCACAGGAGAAAACACTAGATATCGAGCAGTATGTCTGTGGTTATTAAACACCTGACCAGTAATATCAAAGCGTTGTTAATGTTGGAGAGGTGGAACATGAAGCAGATAAAAAACGTCCTGCTGAACTATAGGAGCATTATGTTCTATAGTCATGGTTGGAACAAAGTCTTAGCTATGCTTAGAGCTCGAAACAACTTTTGATGTATTTCTTTGTCATACTGTTATTAATACATTTATAATCCCCTTTAGATTTCAAACATGTTTAATTGTGTCATATATTGGCATGGTCCATCCACAGAAAATAGAGATGCCTCTGTGTCTTCATGTTTCTTTCTTTTGTTTTATATAACTGAATCCATTTCTTCGAGAGTAACAATAGGTTTAACTGCTTTTTATTGCAAAATGGAAGCCAGCTCTAGTTGAAATACTCGAATAGTAAGCCTATTATCAAACAATAGAGAACCTTTCATTGCTGCACAATAACATTACATTCCTGCTCCATACTAACTCATTAATGGGACACAAGAGATTCAGCGCAAACCAAAGATGAAATACAAAGTTGCAATTTTGTGTACTTTATGGATTTATAACTAATCACGATGAAGCGTGTGTGGTTCAGTGAAAGCAAAACAATAACGAACCACGGCCAGTAACGCATGATATGTTTTTAATTGAATCGGAGCGCGGAGACCTTGTTGTCCGGGCATCAGCGTGAACGAGGCTCGGAGGGGGGGGGGAACGGGAGGACGCACGCGCCTCGCTCTTCCTCGAGGGCAGAGGGATGCTCGAGCGGCTGCGACTCTAAGGCTGTGTATATAAGAGCTTCCAAGATGCCACTAAACAGTCGTTTGTTCTGTTGCAGATATCGCTTTTCGAGACTTCGTTTCGGTCCGCCGCACCAAAGAAGGCTTTACTCTCTAGGTTTCGCGTTTAGTTTCCCTACGCTAAGATCTAAAGATCTGGACTGAGAAAGAAGAAGAAACGCGGTGGGTCTGCGGACTCCCGGGTCCACCATGCGCTTCATGAGACGCCCGACTCTAAGCGAGGAAGTTATCCAGAGAAAAAAAGTCCTACTTGCAAGAGTGTCACTTTTTTAAAACATAGACTTTAATCTGAAGCGTAATGCTACGGCTTTGTTATGCAGGAGTCTGCTAAAATGAGAAACATGAAACAAGTAGCCCTAATTACAGGTGCGTTTATGGTTCATTTCTTGAGGGTTTGAACTTCATTTAGGTGACTCAGGCAAAGTCCAGAGCGTCTGGATAATGAACAATGGATACCGTGAGTCTTTCAGTGAACGGCGTTTCCTACACCGAAGCGCCCAAGATCTACGAGGCGGCCGACCTGCCGGACGACCCGTTCACCGGGCCCATCAAGTCCCTGGCTCCGTGGAACTTCACCTTCCTGGCTGTGCTCATGTTCGTGGTCACCTCGCTGGGTCTGAGCGAGAACTTCCTGGTCATGTTCGTCACCTTTAAGTTCAAACAGCTCAGACAACCGTTGAATTATATCATCGTCAATTTAGCCATCGCCGACTTTCTCGTTTCGCTCACCGGCGGACTTATAAGTTTCCTGACCAACGCTCGCGGGTTTTTCTTCCTCGGGACCTGGGCGTGCGTGTTGGAGGGCTTCGCCGTTACTTTCTTTGGTAAGTTGATGGACTTTTCTGTATAGATTTTCAAATGAGCGTGCTGTTTCTCGACTAAGCATCTCGACTAATCCCATATATTATCCAGCGTTAGGACAACTTCTGCATACTAGATTGTAACTTCGATCGCAGCCTGACGTCAATTCTCTGTCCATTAATTAGACGTTTGGGAATGGTCTAATGGCATTTTTCAACCCGTGCGCTTGGGTTGCAGGAAGATTATATTTATTTGACAGGGACTGAATACATTTTATTTTGTGTGAATGCATAGCCCTAACATGTATACTGTGGCAGATCAGAGAGAGGGAGTGGAGTGGTAAGGATTATTTGATGACAAGTGGTGCATAAACGGGTCTACCACATGGTTTGGCGCGTGTTCTCAGTGTATGCTCATGCCGAACGTGTGAGAGCAGCATGGGCAAAGAGAAACACCACCAATTAACCATTTTGCAAGGGTGAATTATAATTTCAGTTTGATTTTCAGTTTTTTTTATTATATTTTGGCGCGGCATACAGAATAGGCCTACATCCCGTATGGAGCAGCATTTATGCATATCCCAAAAACAGTTGATTGAGTAGAGCCTACTTTTGGCCCTTTATTAAATTGAAAGCGATTATAAGGTTGGACTGCACATATAGTAGGCTATAGCTGCTGTCATTTTCTTTAGCACAAGAGGCGTGATCAATGGGCCAAATTCAAATTACTCTGTACGCAATTGGCTGCTTGCCGTCGATACTCTGTCGTCATTGTGTAGTCAATAGCGCGCCAGGGGGAAAAGCCAGCTTGGTGATTGGCTCCCGCAAAAACGTATCGAAACTAGTAAGAAATGTATTGCTCTTCCCCAGACCCTCTCGGGCTACCCCGTTTAGTTAAGTATACTATAGGGATTATTTGGTTATCAACTCGACGGATGCGCGCGCAGAATGGTGGCAAAAAGAAAATGTATTTGACCGGTTGCCATATCTCCGTTTGGTTAATTAAAATGTGGTTATATGCTATAGATCCTATAGTATCTGTGGTATAAAGGCTGGGACGAATTCTTAATTATAAATATTAACACTTTATGTTGAAAGTATGGACCGTCGCGATTTCCGTTGAAAAGATGGCGCGGTGATTATTCTTCAAAACGAGAGCTGGTTAATTGTGAAAAATGAATTAAACTGTAATCCGACAACTCGGTTATATGCTATAGACCCTAGAGCATCTGTTGTAGAAAGGCTGGGACGAATTTCGAATTATAAATATGTAGGTTGAAAGTATAGACCGTCGCGATTCCCATTGAGATGATGGCGCGGTTATTATTCATCAAAACGAGAGCTAGTAAATTGTGAAAAAGGAATTAAACTGTAATCAGACAACGCGGTTATATGCTATAGACTCTAGAATATCTGTGGTATAAAGGCTGGGACGAATTTTGAATTATAAATATGTACAATCCATAACGCTAGCTCTCTGGCTCATAGCTCAGCAGACTAGAATACCTCCCGTTGCCAAGTCGTAGAAAGAGTCCTTCCGATTTATGAGAAAAACTTTATATTTGGATTTTAAAACGCATGAAAATATAAATGAATGATCTTAATTTATTTTCTTTGGCAAGTGACCATGGTATAAGCGGGATAATGCCCTTCGAGGTGTCTACTGCACTACTTTTTGAGGGAGATGAACTCAAACAGAGTATACATTTAATAAGCATGAAATACGAATAATAAAAGCTTAATTATTAAAGTATTTGAATTGTTTTATTGTGTTGGCAAGCAAGAAGTAGAATAAATGGGATAATCAGTCTTATTAAAAGGGTTTGTGCAACCAACCGCACAACAAGACATGATTGCGGCTCTTGTCGCTCTGTCTCTTTCTGCAAACGACATGCGCGTAGAGCGGGGAGTGACGTTGAGTGACGTAGACTGATAATCCTTCTACGGAGTGGCGAAGTCACGCCCCTTCCGGTAGAGCCCATGGGACCTATGAGATTGAAAAATATGAATGGGTTTCAATGGAGAGAAAGTAATTTTCTTCTGGTCCTAGTCTTTATATGCCCGGATTACACATACGTTGTTTGTGGATTTATATGATCATTTTTCATGTCAAGAGTTTGACCATTTATTGTGCAATTGTTCAGTTAAAGGCTGTAGCGAAAACACAATGAGAAAGACTACACGACTCGTATGTGACGTCACGCTCCATGCGACTGGTGTGGACAAGACAGACAATCTCCCCATCAGCTAACTGAAACTCTCCACATGCCTCGACTTACAATGGTTTTCACCTCTTTCGATTCTTTTATCCTCCCCTTGAAAAAAATCGGAGCAGAGGGATCGCCATGTCTGTACCGGAGTTCCAAGTGAGGGTGGTGACGTATATCATTCGCGTCGAGAGCAGCGAAGAGCTGTAGTTCACAAAGCGGCCTCACACAAAACCTAACCTTATCAAACTTCTTCGCGTTTCTTTGAATGAAAAATTATAATTTAAATCCACAAACAACATATGTGTAATCCAGGGCATATAACGATATATAATAATTACTTTCTCTCCATTGAAACCCATTCATATTTTTCGATCTCATAGGTCCCATGGGCTCTACCGGAAAGGGCGTGACTTCGCCACTCTATAGGTAGTAGACCGTGATGGGGTTTTCAAATTGGCAACTCATTGCTTGCAATTATTCAATGCTGCTGACAACATGGCAGCCAGCATACCGCTACGCCGTCCACCCTTTGGGGCAGAGACCGGGGTTGGTCAGTCCAATAAACATAATGTGGTTTACTGATAACATTCTTCACGCTTCACATAAGTCCAACCCAAAGTGGCAGAGACAACCATCCCAGCATCCCGTCTTGTCTCTCTTCCAGGGATCGTTGCCCTTTGGTCCCTGGCCGTGCTGTCGTTCGAGCGCTTCTTTGTGATCTGCCGCCCCCTGGGGAATGTGCGTCTGCGGGGCAAGCACTCGATGCTGGGCCTCCTCTTCGTCTGGACGTTCTCCTTCGTATGGACCTTCCCGCCCGTGCTGGGCTGGAACAGCTACACTGTCAGCAAGATCGGAACCACCTGCGAGCCCAACTGGTAAGCAGGGGGACACAGTGGGAGGCGCTGATTTTAGGGGTGAGTGTGAAACTATCTAACTTTACATCTTTCGCGTGTGATCACAAAGTGGGCCACCTTGGATTGAAGGGGAATTTGGAGAAAAAAACGGCGCTGTTTCATTTCAAGGTTGTCATGAATCAAAGCTGTGACCTGTTTGAGGAACGAAACCTTGGTTTTACACACAGACCCACATGGATACATGGCACAAACACACACACACACACACACACACACATGCACACTCAAACATACTCATTCACAAATGCACCCAAGCACAAACAATGCAATAGATCGAGACACATTCTTCTTCCTCTCTGTTTAAGCTGTGTTCTAACACCAATGGTGTAAAAGGGCCTTGTATATATTTTTAAGTATCTCAAGAATCATGTCAGCGTTGACCTTGGCCTAAGGGTGCATTCTGGGAA
Organism: Gadus macrocephalus; assembly: GCF_031168955.1. Classification (NCBI taxonomy): domain Eukaryota; kingdom Metazoa; phylum Chordata; class Actinopteri; order Gadiformes; family Gadidae; genus Gadus; species Gadus macrocephalus. Next base: position 12,472,607 of record NC_082396.1, on the reverse strand, counting down.
ATGCCATTGAACCGCCAACAACCACAGATAAAGGAGAAAGAGGGTTATTGTGGCTGGTGGTTATAGCAGGGGACCCAGGTGCTGTCGTTCAGTTAAGGAGAGCTATTGCACAGATGAAACACAATGGGGGAAACCGGTTGAGACATCAGCATTAGGGAAGAGGAAGCTGGTGGATTGTATGGATGACCCAGTCTGCCTCTGGCTACACTACACACCGCTTGGCTACTGTCACCAATCATTTAGCCATCATTGACTCCTCGGCAGGTTCTGCAAACAAAACTGGTGTTCCGGGAGGGGGAGACAGGGGGAGAGAGTTACAATGAGCCTAGCCACACAAAGAACTGTCTGTGACTGTTGCTGATCCAATTAGAATTTGTCCTTTCATGCCGGTCGAAGCGTCCATATGCCGTCTGTGCAGAAGGTAACCGGAGGGCAGGTGAAGAGGGCAACAGCAGAGGCACATCTCCCTTTTGTGGAAGCTTTGAAAGGGTGCAACATGTGAGGGACAGAACGAGTGACATCCAGTAATAAATAGGAAGGGGCCGCGATTGATATACGGTCTCACCCCCAGGGTTTCCTATTTGCATCCTCTTCAAATCCAATCCATCACATTTGCCCTGCTGATTAACGTTATTGTCACATTTGAAAGAGCATGTTGATCGCACACTAACATGCATGTGTGTGTGTGTGTGTGTGTGTGTGTGTGTGTGTGTGTGTGTGTGTGTGTGTGTGTGTGTGTGTGTGTGTGTGTGTGTGTGTGTGTGTGTGTGTGTGTGTGTGTGTGTGTGTGTGTGGAGTAGATTAACACTTGTTTTATTTAGAAGTTTATTGAGCAGGGACAAATACATTGTACATTGTTTCATACAAAATATAAAATAGATGCCATGCATACAGGTTTCTAGTCAAGACTAATTTGCAACCTCTGTCCCTGGTTAGGCCTTTACTAAAAGTTACTCATGAATAAAAATACAGAAGACATCATATACAGGAGACATGAAGACAAAAACAAGGACAATGATTGCGTGTGCGGACACGCGCGCCCATGTGCGTGCGTGTCAATGTTCACAGGGTTTATTCAGTTTCAACCATTGTTTTACTTGTGTGTTAAAAACCTTGAGCTCTGTCAATGTTTTGATTTCTGATGGTAGTGTATTCCACAGTTAAGTGCCTATTGCTACAAACGATGATTGTCCGAATGTGGTTTTGCGCTTCGCTGTTCTACAATTTCCGCTCGTTGCACCCCCAGTTCAAATTCTACTGTTCAGTTTGTTTATCAATTGGCAGAGTATTTCTGGAGCAAGGTTGTTCACACAATTGAAAATTCTTTTTAAAAATTAAAAGTTAACAAAGCTGTCAAATCCCAGTAAATTGTGTTTCTTTCAAATTTGGCAATGATGCCATCTAGTAGGTTTCTGATCCATTATTTTAAGTGCCTGTTTGTATAATGGTTTTATTGGTGTCATTGTTGTTTGGTTGGCTTGACCCCAAACGGTTATACAATATGACAAATGGGAAAATATCATCATGGCATTCATAAATTGTTGTGCTGCCTTGAGAGTAGGGATCGACCGATATATCTGTCGGCCGATATTATCGGCCGATATTCGCGGTTTTTACGTGTATCGTATCGGCCGATACGCGGCTGATTTTCGCAGATTAATTTTTTTTTACTTGTTCTACCTCACCCGTTTTTAATATTTGTTAAATATTGTTCATCTACTTGTTCTTACTTGTTCTACTTCACCTGTTTTTACTATTTGTTAAATATTGTTTTTTATATTGAAGTTCAATAAATGTTCCTTTAAAAAAATAATAATAATAAAAAGAAAAATCGGTATCGGCGTATCGGCTAAGGCTGATGAAAAAATATCGGTATCGTATCGGCCCTAAAAAATCGGTATCGGTCGATCTATCTCTATCTCATCAATCTTTATTCTGGAATTTTCATTGGCTTTTCTTTTAATTGAAAAGCACATTGACACTGTCTTTTTATAATTTAAAGTCAAATGATTGTTTCTGAGCCACTGGGATACACCAGACATCTCTTCTGACAGTTTTGGCTGCCAACTGAGTCGTTTTTGCAGACACAAATACCACGCTGTCGTCTGCATACATTTGGCATTTGGCTTTTTTACAACTGTCTGGTAAATCATTAATATATAAACTAAAAATGAAAGGGCCTAAAATAGAACCCTGTGGAATTCCCATTGAACAAGTCTGGACAGTTGACAGGGTAGAATTGGATCTAACCCAGTGCTCTCTATGTTTAAGATATGATCAGAACAAAGCAATTGCCTCATCTGAGAAATTAAATGTTTTGAGTTTATTAAGGAGAATTTCATGGTACAGTGTCAAAGGCTTTTTTCAAATCCAAGAATACTGCCACCACAACATTACCCTCATCTAACAACTGTTTTATAGTTTCTGTGAGGTAGCAGTTTGTCAACTCTGTTGAGTACCTTGCTCTTAACCCAAATTGTTTGGGGTGCAGTAGATGTTTATTTATTTATTAAGTAATCAACAAGTTGTTTAGCAACTGTTTTCTCAAGAACTTTTGAGGGTGCACTCACACTAGGCCATCTGGCCGTGGCCGTGTGGCCGTTTTCACACCTAACCGTGCTCAAATGGCCCCATTGTTCTCTGGCCTGCACTCACACTAGGCCATCTGGCCGTGGCCGTTGGCCGTCGCAGCTGTGGCCTGGCCACGGAAGGCTCTTGTACATACGTCATCACGTCGTAACACGTCATCACCAAGCGTCCGCTGCATCGACCATAATAAAGTCTGCCGCCAGTCAGAGTTTTAACAACAATGGATAACAACACAGAGAGCACACCAACAGTTGAACCGCTTGACGCAATGTTTACCGTTTAATGGGAAAGAAGGCTCGTCGCCTTCATTATGTCTGTTGTCGTCGCATTGACTATACGTCATCCAGCTCAGGTTGCGTAGCCGTGCGTGTGCGCGTGTCGGCTCATTAGCATTTGTACCGTAGCGGCCCGTGCTGTAGCAGCACACCTCTCCCAAGTGGCCAAATTGGCCCGGCCTGGCCAGACTGGCCACACTCACACTGGCAGATTTGAGCACGGTTAGGTGCTAAAACGGCCACGGCCAGATGGCCTAGTGTGAGTGCACCCTGAGAGTGCAGGCAAGATAGAAATCGGCCTATAATTAAAAACCAGGTCAGGTGAACCAGACTAGTGAATGGGAGTTATAATTGCCTTTTTCCAGGGCTCAGGAAATTCATTACTTCTGATGGAGCAGTTGACAACATGAGTCACTGGCACTTGGACAACAGAACTGTGTTTTTTAATAATTAAAGTATCCAATCCAAAATAATCCTTAGCCTTAGATTGCCGTAACTCCTTAATAACATTACCAATCTCACTTTGATTTACCTCTTTAATATGAAAAGAAGTTGAGAGATCTCTCTGTATATCATCAAACTCCATTGGTCGGAATTTAGTTGCCAGTTCCCTAACTGATTTAGTGAAAAATGTATTAAATTCATTTGCAATTTCCAATCCATCATTATTACCTGGTTTTTGCCATACGCAACTCCTTTGTTACCTAATTTCTTAAACCTTTGAAAATAAGTGTGTCTGAATTAATTCTGGTTACCAATGACTGTTTAAGTGCAATATCCCTTTTCTTCATTAGTCGGTGAATATCCTTATTTAACCACGGTAAAACCCTGGGACGACGTGGCTTTCTCAATTTCTGAGTGTATTTCTGGATCCGATTAGTAAATGTTTTCATCATTGTATCACAACAGGTGTTAACATTGTGAGATTGTATAGCACCATCCCAAGAAATATTCCGTAAGTCGTTTTCAAATTGTGTTTTGTTCTTTGGAATACCTACAAACTCCGGTTTACCATTGCACCAGGATTTTAGACGTTTTTGGTTAGTTTTCGAACTATTAAAACCATATTGTGGTCAGACAGGCCTGTGATTAAATTGTATGTCTTTGTTACTCCCTCAATTCTATTTGTAAAGACCAAGTCAATGAGGGTTTTGCTGACTTTAGTTAGTCTCGTTGTTCCTTTGATCATTTGCTGAAAATTATGCATTGGAGAGATTGTTTTTAATTTTTGCTTGCTGCCTTTGTGCAACCAGTTTATATTATAGTCTCCCAAAAATATAGTTTCACAGCTATCATTTAGTTGTTTAAGTAGTTAGTCTAGATCCTGGTAAAATGAGGCACCATGTGATGGAGGATTATGTAGGGTTACAATATTGAATTTCATTTTTGTTAAGAACACAACATTAATAGCAATACACTCCAAAGGTGTGTCCAGATTAATTTCAATACATTTAAAACTCTCCTTTATAAATCATTGCTCCACCCCCCCTACCCATCAATCTATCTTTCCTAAAGCATACATAACCTGGTACATCAATCATATGTGTTGGGATATTACAGTTAAGCCAAGTTTCAGTCAAACATAAATAATCTAGATTGGAGTCTGTTAATAGGTGTTGAACCTGATCTTGTTTTGAAATAATACTTCAAATGTTCAAGTGTCCTCCTACAATACCCTTTGGTTTGGTCTTTGCATCCCATATGACCTTTGCATGATTTACAGTCTGGAAGAATCTAAATTGTCTCTGTTTACCTTCAGCGCAACCACTGTGTTTGCAGGATTCACTGATTGCATGTTTCACTGCATATTTCCTCCCTGTTGTCGTGTGTTGGTATGAGCAAGATGGTTCTGACACTGTTGGTAAACTGAAGTCGGCAGCATGAGGAGTGGAATCCTGGGTGTGCTGTTGTGGGTCAGGCAGCAGTTTCAAATGAAGCAGGTCCGTGGGTTCCTTCTCTCCTGTGGAAACATGCTGCGCCTGCATTGCTTCAGCTTTGTCCAATGTTCCCTGATGATTGATTGACTTTCTGGGTGAGAAGTGAAGTCACTGTTGGCTCTTGGTAGATCAGCAAACGACTCCATGTGGAAAAAGTCCAATGGTTCTGTTCCTCCGGTGTTGACATGACGCACCAGCGTTGTTTCAGCTGTGTTCAGTTGCACATTCTGAACAGGGCTTAAATTTGTTACTGGACCAGGGTTCAGCTGGATATCCCCACTTAGTAGCTGCAAAACCAGTAGAGTGCTGTAAGCATGCCATTTGCTCCTCTTCGTGATTTGTTTACTGCCTTTTTCATTGCTGTATAACTTAAATTTTGGTGTGTTATTCAGAGGAGTAGGAAGTCCAGAGGTAGATAACTGATTTCTAGCCAAACTAAGACCTTGATCAGGTGGAGCAATCAGAAGCCACAGGCAAAGTAACAGTGTCCAAACACATCCATTTTCTCTGTACCTGTTTATTTGAATCTTGGCTTGGATTCAGGTCTTTCTTTGAGGTAGAGCATTTTTGTTGAAACACATTGGTTAAAACTGTTAGAAACTGATTAAAAAAGCTAAAAGTAAGGAGAGGTGTGGAGCCTAACAAACCACACCTGCTCTTGGCCGCGATTTTTTCTGATCCCCAACTGCACTTACTGTTCATCTTGTTTTTACAAGCACACAGACTCACCAGTTCCCCTTTTCCCTGGGAAGATGGATAATACAATTTGATCTATTTTGGTTGTACATAGGTTGTCATGGTAATTACATGATTAGATTTCATCATTACCCCTGGACCTTTAATAGTGTCTGTGGGGTTTGCCACAGTTGTTAAAAGAGGCTCCTTGGTTAAGAGGTCGACTGATAGTGGATTTTTAAAGGCCGATATAATAACATTAGTTTGGAGCAGGAAAAGGCAGATAGGTAGGGGTGTAACGATACATGTATTAGTATTGAAACGAATCGGTACGGACGTCACGGTTCGGTGCATGGATTTACACGGAGAATACACGGTATAAAATGTAATAAAACTGCTGTGCGAATTAATCAATGTAATGCCGAACTAATGTTAGATCCGCGATCTTCACGGACAACTGAGACGCCTGAAATGGTGCCGGCAAGTTCAAGCTACACACACATTCCGTTGATTGGTCAACAGAATCGCACTACCATGAGACAGGGGGATAATAAACAAACACATTATCCGCAATGTATTTATGGACGGCGAAAGCTTAGTTTATTGAAAAAAACGTTGCACAAAAGTTTGCCATCCTTCTTGGACGTCCTACATTGTTGATCTTTGCTCATTGTGCGCGTTCTTCTTTTTCCTTAGATTAATTACGAGGCTACACTATGTCGGGCTGCTATGAGGTCACAATGCTAACGTAGCTGCTGCGGCTATTGCGATCCGGTTTAACCCCCACCTTAATGCCTCCGACGTCCTTTGACGGACGGTGCAGTGGGCACGAGGGGTACTGTCGGCGGGGGAAAACGCGAGCCGTAACTGAGCTGCACCGAAACACACCTTCACTGATTACTGTCGGAACACGGGTTGGAGGCGGTTTTAAGTATTGCGGGTAGGGGGAGATGCAGGTTTGCAAAATAAGACCTGTGCAGGACTCTGGCACTGGCACACTAACCGCAGGTCGGAAGAACGAGTCAATAGTTTGCGAATTGTTCAAATACACATAGCAGGTTGTGAAATCTTTCTCCTTCTCACAGAGATGTTTGCGCTCGCTCGATATTTAATCTCTAGGACCCTCCCCCTCCACACATTGGCCACTAAGAGTGGCCATTCCCTATCCTTCTCACACTCATTGGCCTGCTACAGATTCCGGATTCGTTGACGCACCCCTTACCCGTTTAACGTGTAAAAATAAATCTTAGGCGTCCTCTACCCCTATAGTATAACACTACGGTGTGATGAAACGTTATTTTAATCCTTATGGTATAGTTATGTCTGGATAGGTATGACTTGGAGAGTGGTAAATGTTCAACACATGTTTTTTTTTTAAGAGAAACAAGGTTGCACTCTGGAGGTGGTTCATGAAGAATCTCTCGTGGCTGCTAGGGAAAGTGTCATGCACACAGGTACAAGGCCATAAGCCAACAGAAAATCAAATAAAAGGCAAGATATTTACAACACAAAACATTAGAATGTCGGCATCTCTAAATGGACAGCGCCTTCAATTTCTGTGCCAAAGCTCATTGGGTCAATGGAGGGCTATACTAAAAGGAGAGCATCACTTGTATTTCACACCATTTCGATTTCTTTTCTGAAGAATTTTGGTCTACAATGGATGATGTTCTGTGGTTTATCCCTGGCCAAGGTCGGATACTTCTGTTGTGTGTCCCGTTTTTTTACAAACCATTAATGTTCCCGGGGATTTATTTTCATGAATGGATTGTTTTTTGGCTGGGTTATTTGGAAGAGGGGACACCAAATTGTCAAGTCAAGTAAAAGTTGAATGTTTGATTTTTCCTCCCTTTCTGTCCGTTTTTTATCTTGAACAAGGAGCTGATAGTGTTGTATATTCGAGAGATGACGTTTGTGGGGAGAAATAAACTGAAAACAGTTCAGAAATGAATTTACTTGAATAAGCCCACATTTTCTAACCCTATCGCCAGAATAATGCGTTGAAGGTTTTTTCATTAAGTGGAGAATTTCCTTCTGAAAAAAAGATCTCTGATGTAGCCTACATTGAAAAAGTAATTCAAAGTCTGACATGCATTTTAAGCTGCCCCACTCCCAGTCAGGTCCACAACTATTAAAAACTCTTCTCAGGTATACAATGACTATACACAATGCCTTTGTGTATAGAGCCTCCATGCAAAACGGAGATACACGTTCACAATAGTTTGTAAAATGTCCCATCTGTGCTGAATAATCGGTTGAACTCTACCTCATTTAATCCAACTCAATTGATGTGCAACACAATTGAGCTCCTCTTTCTAACCAGCTAAAGGCCATAATTGCCAGAAATAGCCTCTCCGGTCCAGAGCTGTACTGTAGGAATCACGGGTTCTATAAACCGGCTTTCAGCCCTTGAAGGAGCTGTTGATGAGGAATGTGCTTGCTTTCTGGGGCTGAAGCAAAGAGATCTGAGGACCACATCGTCTCACGACATGTGTTGCGTGTGGCATGGTGGAACAGTGGTTAGAAGTTACAGCACCGATGGCCTGGGTTGGAGACCTTTCTTTGTGGAGTTTGTCGGTTCCTCCCTTGTTAAGGTGGGTTTCCTCCTGGTGAGTCAGTTTCGTCCCACACCCTGAAGACACACATGTTGGGTTCATACTCCTGCTTTGGCACTTGACCAAGGCAGCAGCTGTAGACCTGCAGTGGGTCGCCAGGTCTGCAGTATAAAGAGCTGCCCGCTGCTCCGAGTGCAGTAGCTAGTGCAGGGTCAAATGCAGAGAACTACTTTTGTTGCGTAGTACTTGAACATGTGAAATCATCATTAAATTATAATTGAACTAAAAAGGTTCAAATACACACAATATTACAAAGAGAGAGTTTTATCACTTGTCTTTATGCTGTAGTGCCTGTGTCTCCATCTGTCGAATACTCCAAATTCACTGCACATTGTGATACCGTCAATGATGCAGTTGACCATAAATGACCATTGCATTGAAGCGCCCGGCTTTAAGTGCTCTGGATAGGTGGTGAAACTACATGTGTCATAAATTAATACAATGATGTTTTTCTGCTCCCCCCTTCCCCGCCCCCCTAACAGGTACTCAACCAACATGGTGGATCACAGCTACATCATCACTTTCTTCGTCACATGCTTCATTCTGCCTCTAGGAGTGATCATTTTCTGCTACGGCAAGCTCCTACAAAAGCTCAAGAAGGTCAGTCCACAACATTTTTAGGCTATTGCTTATAACTATTATTACAGAGATAGATGAGGTAATTTCAACATGGGCCTCTATAGTTCAAAGTGAAGCCCTTTTTTTGGCCACTTCAAGTCTAGTTTAAGGTTGATAAAGTGTAACCCTATTTTAATTGGTGTAACTCTGAACAAAACAACTTGTATAGATGACAATGTCAGTCACAGAGAACTATGTTCTCTGAACAAGGGTTTTCAAAGTCAAAGTCACCAACTGGTGACAAACAGTGTTAGTTTTGCTGCTGGCATGTTTTAAGTGGTTCTTGTTCAAGATGTTATCTATCACCTCAAACAAATGTTAGAGATGCTGGACCACGTTTCATCTTGATGTTTTCCTGATCCAGAAAGTGCTCGTAAAACAATGTTTTGTTGACCTCAACTGTTATGGCAAAAGCATGACAATAGAATACACAGTAGCAATGACAGACTCTAATTCACCCCCATTTATTACAACAGACTATCTTTCTATCGACTATTTACTACGAAGTATATACATTTATTGCAGACACGTTTTATTGTAAGCGACCGAAGCGAATTCAGTTGCAGTATAATGAACCCTTTTTGTTCATTATACTGTGTCATCGATGGACAATCACAGGTGTCGCTCATAACTCTAATAACGGGACTGCTCCTATGCACCAGGGCACGGGTAGTAGGCTCAACTAGTAAAGGTTAGTCTCCTCACCGTGCCCTTACATTGAAGCAGGTATGGTAGGCCACAGAAATCGGGACGGAGCCCACCCTTCCCTGTCCCACCCGCCTGTGTCCCGCCTTCCCCCCCCAGGTGTCCCATGGTCGCCTGGCCACGGCCCGGAAGCCGGAGCGGCAGGTGACGCGCATGGTGGTGGTGATGATCGTGGCGTTCATGGTGGGCTGGACGCCGTACGCCGCCTTCTCCATCGTGGTGACGGCGTGCCCCACCATCCAGCTGGACCCCCGCGTGGGCGCCATCCCCGCCTTCTTCTCCAAGACGGCGGCCGTCTACAACCCCGTCATCTACGTCTACATGAACAAACAGGTAGCTGTGGCCCGGGGGCCCGCGCTCTGTGCTTGTGTGTGTGTGCTGTGTCCCTGTGTGTGCGGCGGGTCTGTGCGGGTGGGTGTAGCTGTGTGTGTACGAGGGGGATTGCCTGTATGGGGGTGTGTGTGGCAAATGTCATCCACGAGTAAATTAACCTGTAGCCTTGGGGTTAGTTGTTGTCTCTCTCTTTAGTTGCATGTGTGTGTGTGTGTGTGTGTGTGTGTGTGTGTGTGTGTGTGTGTGTGTGTGTGTGTGTGTGTGTGTGTGTGTGTGTGTGTGTGTGTGTGTCAGAGACAGTGGAGGGAGTCTGTGTCCTACATCCTGAAAAAAGAAGGACTGGAATGAGGTGGGAGGGTGAGGATGCTGTGTGGCCTTAACCCCTGGCTCCACAGCTGTTCTCGTGATGTCTGTTCATTAAAGTATGGAAATGTGCTTTGCCCCTTGTCCATGACACCATTTGCTGCCTGGCTGGAAACACTGTGTGGATCGGTGCACACGTACACACCAGTGTACGTGTGCAACTAGTTTACACGAGTGTGCCGGATAGAGAGGGCGAGACAAATGCTGACCCAAGGGAGGCACGGAACCACTGTTTGTACGGAACACATTAAAAGGCCTGTATGGAAGGTGTCGGTTGATGGATTTTCTTTTACGGTAGTTGCTGAGTTTTAGGTTGTTTCTCAATAATGCATGGTGTATGAATAAATGAAATGTGAAATCCAGAGAGTACAATTGTCCAAGCCTGGTGCTTTAATAATATATTAGATCCCTCTAGTTTGCTGCGGAGGTTTGGAAATTGTAACCGAATTGGTGTTCACAGTCTGGTTCGATAATTACTGTGCATTATTTGAGCTTGTTGGCTTGTTCAACGTTCAATGTTCGACGCCAAATTACTCTGAACATTTTAACTGGGGGAGTCGAGTGCCCCGACAGAATCACCTGCAGTTCAGATTATGCTGAAATACAACCGTGAAATGTTTTACCTCCAAACCAAATAATTACTCATAGATATATAAACTGAATTATATCCTCAGAGGCATATGCTTAAATAAGTTCAAGGCATTAGAAAAGGGCACGCTATTGAAACAGGCTTTGTCAACGCAAAACAGCATATAGGACAAAGTCATATAGTTTCCTCTTTAAAACCACATCAAGGGTCTATAAAAGACTTAAGTGCAAATACTGTGGATTTGGAACGTATTTAATCTCCCCACTGTGTACTAGTGGCGCTCACTTTTTTATCCCCGAAAGGCTCCCAGATGTCCTTATTAAGGAGCAAATGGAATTCAGACTTAAAACAGGCATTAGGATGTCTAGACAACACTTAATTGACAGGGGAAGTCCCATGTCCAGGTACAGTGTCCTTGAGAAGACATCCTAAAACAAGGGCACTTCTGCTTTGAAGCGCTGCCACATAGACCCTGACCCACATGGTAGAAACACACAGACACTCACACACATGCACTCACACAAGCATGTCTCAAGGACGATGCAACACTACTAGAGAGCACAGCGCTATCGCGTCGACGCGTGTATTTCAGCCGGTTTGAACACTGCTCCCCGGTTGTGAGGCGTGTGTGCATTGCAAGGCTCCCTGTTTTATTCATGAGCATCCATTATAGGCTTCCCAGGGTTTGCAGTCACCAAGCTGTCAGAGTTGGTTATCAGAATATAGCGAGAGCCCCACACATCCCACGGGAGGGTAGAACAGGGTCACAGGGCTGCCGCTGCTTGTTCTATTTCCTCTTTATTGGACGTGCGTGTGAGGGGAGGAGTGGGTGCCATGTGAATGGTACCCACTCCATTGACTTCAGCGTCGCTGAGTCAATATAAACAATAAGGGCAGCGGGAGGGAGGAAGATCTTGGGCTTCTAAGCGTGGTCAGAGCTGGCTCAACTACTTACCACAGTCAAAGGACGTCAATTCTCTCTTTCTTTCATTTTTTTCCGTCTCCTCTTATCTTTCCAGCATCTCTATCCAGTGCTCCGCTTCACGTTCTCTACGCTGATGGAGTTATAAGTATAGGGCTGTCAAGTCCTGGACGATTGGTCTCTTGGTTCATTGAAATGCCTTTCTTTAATCAAAATGTCATTGATCAGACAATCGCTGGTGTTACAGTCACAAGGAGAAAAACGCTTCTTAATCCATGATTTTTCTGGGGCGGGAGGGACATAGTCGTACTCTGACCAAGAGCGGATCCAAAACCCCACATGACATCCTCCTAACAGCACCTCCCTGATATTTTGGGTTCCAGCCAGAGTAGATGGCACCATGGACAATTTAGTCAATCTACAGATAACGTGCAGATTGTTTTTTATTTTTTATTGCATCCCATCGATTGGTCGAAGTGTTGGCCGACTTCTAATCGACCAAGATTTTCTTTGGTTGACTCCAGCCCAGTTATGTACCACGGCTGGGGGTGGGCGGGAGGGGGTTATTCTGCATGCTGCGATTGTCCCGAGGGTTTCCAGGTTGTTTTGCTGCCCGCCTCCCTCCACATATCTCGGTACTGTTGTTGTTTACTCCAGAGAGTCTAGCTGAGCACACACAAGCACACACACACAAACACAAACAAACACACACACACAAGGACATCTACCTGGTGTCACACTGATGCCAGCAGGACAGGAGCCCAGATGGAAATATGAGGTCTGCTCCTGAAAAAATGTATTTGGGTCAATTCTGTATTTGCTTCAGGGAGGAGGCTAGGAGCTGCAGAATAATGCTGTGAGATCTGCTGGTGCCTTGCTCAATTTGCCTTTGCGTAGGTGATTATGTTGTGCTTGGCTGGGAAGGCTCAGCGGAAGACGTACTGCTAATCTGGGGCAGGGCTGAATGGCTCTGCATTCACCTGATGCCAGAGTTTTTCCCGCTTACCTCAGAAGAGCAACCCATGCATATTTTCCACTTCCACTAACATGCTTAGTTTAAAAGTAATTTGCATTATCTGTATGCACAGAGGAGTCGACTATTGATGTGTTTCTCTTTGTTTGTATTAAGTTAAAGTAAGGATTTTATGTCTTTTGGCATTCCTCATTGTTCTGCCTAAGTCTATTTTTGTCTACGAAATCCATTTGAACCATTTGACCAATAGATTTCCTTTAAAAGGAAAGTGTGACAGACACAGAACCAGGGCTCTCATTTACCAATGTTGTGTACAAAGAAATCTGCGTGCACCATGTGTTTTCGACAAAGCTTTGAATTGATAAATTGGTTCAATTTGTTCTGTTCAGATAATGCTTTTTAACCAAATTGTAGAAATACAATTTCCTGTAAGTAATGAGAATTGTAATGGTAAAATTGGCGAAGTCCTATTCCTTAAGTAGGCCTGTACAACAATTGAATCAATAAGATTGATAATTGCCCATTTATTAGATAATTTGAATATGCTGAATCTTAAGTTGTGTTTGTGTCTGGGTGTGTGTCTGGATTTGCGCACGTGTTGCGTGTGATTGAATTAACATTGTATCAAATGAGAGCAGAGAGAGAGCAATGTGACGGGAGGTGGTGGGGACTGGCGGGACACAATTGCAAACCGCTCTGGCTTATTTTTTAGCTTTGATCGTAGGTGTTACAAGAAACGTCCTACTTTCATAATAACTTATATCGCACTCTGTGATTTATGTATTTTCTATATTTATCATTTGCATTTTACCGTCCACATCCATTTAATTAATCAACAATGAATAGTCTATTTCCATTTTGGTCATATTCATTCACACATTTCCCATGACTTTTAATGACCATTAACGGTCATATATAACGTCATTAGGCGTGAATATATGAGCTAAGCCGGGCATGAGCATATAGGATTTAGAACGAGTAGCGATTGATATATCAAGGGTAGTTGTGCAAGCATAAGAACTCCTCATGAATGCCAACTTTTTAGTGCGTACGAACATTCCTAGTTTAGGGATTTAGAACTTCTTTCTAGAATTTCTAGAATGCTGTTTTTCTTGGCGATCTGAGACAAGTAGTTTTTTATGTGTTATTGGCTTCATTGCAGCAAACCAGCAGTAAGGTTCTTAATCAGAAATATTGGTGGTCAGGTCATCCTAGCCTTATAATAGTAGAATATTTTGTTTCAAACAGTTAGAGAAACAGACTAGACTTGATATCTTTGTTCTGTTTTTTCTACATGATAAATTGTCGGGCATTTGTCTAACAACATCATCATTTCAGAGCGTTAGATGTTAATGTTCCCAATGTTCCTTCTCTCATTCCAGTTCAGGAAATGCCTCATCCAGCTGTTTACCGGCAAGGGAACCATCCCGGAGAACAACATCAACCAGACATCGGAGCGGCCCGGCTTCACCGCCGAGAGCCAGACTGGAGAGATGTCGGCAATCGCTGCCCAAATCCCGGTGGGGGGCCGGGCCGGGTCCTCGGGCGAAGACCCCCCCAGCCCCTGCAGCTCTTTCGCCCAGCTGCCCATCCCGGAGAACAAAGTGTGCCCTATGTAACGGTCATCCCCACGGGACACCTGCGTCCGTGTGTCTTATGTGTGTGTGCCCCCCTCCATTGTTAACCCCATTGTTGCCCCTGCCTTGCCGATGTTCCCTCTGAACTGCCCCCCCCCCCCCCAAGCTAGCCGCCACAAGTTGTACACTACACTGTTAGCCTAGTCCGCCTAGTCGTACCTGTAGCCTGTCATCGTTAGCAGAGAGCCGCGCAATGGTAACGAGTGGCGAGGGGTTTCTTTAAGTCAGGGAATAAGGTTGGGGGAAAGCTGGCTTCAGGCTCACCCTGCCCACTATCCCCTAAAACCCATCAGAGACACTTCACGGCTGGGCTGCGTGTTGAGAATTGAGTTTATGTACGCACCCACACACACACACAGAGGAAACATAGATAAGCTTTGATTCAGCCTGCCAACAATGGCTTGTCCTACTTGATGTGTGGGTACGGGGGGGGCGTGTGGGGTGTAGGGGAAACCGGATTCAACAGAAGGATTTAAGGATCTATCAACAAAACTCCAGGGATAACCGGGCCTCTTCTGGGTTCTGTGTTTGCGTCATTCCAGATCAGATGTGAGTAACAATCATTATCAAACAATAATGTGGGGCAAAGGCCCCGTTTATTAGCGAGTGCGGGAAAAAAGGTGACAGACACACGGCAGAGCAGGTGTTACATGCTCACATGTCAGAGTTCTTCATTGAGTGTGTGACACGATGGCTGGTCTATACTGTATGCCTCGATTATTCTATGCACCACCGGTGTGCAACCTCACCAGGTGAGGCTGCTTTAACCAAGCATAAACCACACACTACACGAGGAAGGATGGTTGTCCAGAGGCAGCCACTGTAAATAGTTGCCTGCCAGCATGAGGAAGAGAGAGGGAGACAGAGTACAGTTCCTTGTTGTAAGGGCTCAGCTCTCCCTGCCCAGCAACAGCCTGCAGTTATCTAGTGTTCTTCAAATGTCTTCAACCACACTTTTATCTCACCATGTCTTCTCTTTTGAAAAATCCGCCCCGTCCCCTGGCCTCCACAATGGCAGTGGCAGAGGGAGGCATTGTTTTGCTATGCTCTTTCAGTATCCCCTGCCTCGTCCGAGTTTGCTTATACATCTCAGCAGAGCGCCAAGGCGGAAGGAGGTCACTTTGTGAATCTGGAATGAGGCGATGAGATCTGGAAATGTCCTTTACCTGACTGTGTGCTCTATGTGCTCCCTGGATGTCTGTGTGCACACAAGACTCCTTGTCAAATCCTCTATACGCGGTGATTGGAAAATGTTTTGAATATGTAACACTGTCGTTTCTGCGTTATACCAAGACCCCTCCAACTGTGTGCGAATCTAGGAATGTTTTGACGTGTAACTATGGGAACTTGTAAGTACGTGTGTTCTGGGGAGATGTCTGATCAGGCCGGTTTCGCTCACAGAGTTAGTCAACTTAGTAATGGATTTCTGTGTTCTTGCCGTGCTGAAATATGTCTGTGTAGCATGTGTTGTCTTCTTTTAAAAAAAAAAAACTGTTTTCTTGTAGACCCTCACCTCAATCCAACTGCTACCATTTTGGATCCCAGGTTTAAAGAAATGTATATTAAGTAATTGGTTGATTGAATGATTATCCAATTGGTTCATTTAGAAACAAATGGTTTGTCAGTTGCCATAAAAGGGTTAGATGATGCAAAATGTATCTATGATGGAGACTTAAATATGTCTTGTATATCAACTAGAAATAGAACAGCGTGACAAACAGTCAGCCAACCTGCGAGTAGATACATTATTGTATTCTCCCAATATTACTTTTTAAAGGGAAACAGAAAGTGGTCAAAAGTTAAGGTTACAGCTTTTAGCCATTCTAATCATAGTACAGGACATGCAGAAAATAACCAAATAGCACTTTGGTGTCCCAAATAACATTTCCATACAGTGTTACTGTCCATAAATGTACCCATTATCCAAAACCCAAATGCACAGTGCACTTACAAACACGCATACACAAAGCAGACTCACACACACACACGCGCACGCACGCACGCACACACACACACCTACACACACAATAAAGCTTAAGTCAGGGTGAGAGTGTGGTAAAGGAGTGTAGAAAGATTACAGATTGCACTGCATGTTGATAAGTGGAGGCAGAAAATCCACTATGTATAGATAGGTAGAGTTCCCATAATTCTCCCATTCCTTTCCCTGCATATCAACTTCCTCTGAAAACTGGTTGTTGTGCTGTACTTACAAAGGCATGTTGAGAATTGTTCTGCTGTACGTCTGTATGTTTGGTTGTTTTTTCTTTGTGTAAGGAGTATTTCTTATCATGAGATTTATTTACAGTTCCTAAATGCACGCTGGTAATGATGACCATGTCAGTATTAAAGTATATACATGTATAGATATATTTTTAAAAAAACAATTGTGCTCTGTGATTTCCTTATGGAGTTGGAGAGTTGGATCCAGACCTAGCAGTGTTAATTGAGCTAATGTGTAGCCCTCACAACATATATAAACATCAGGGGAGGTGAGCTAATGTGTAGCCCTCACAACATATATAAACATCAGGGGAGGTGAGCTAATGTGTAGCCTTCACAATGTGTGTGTGTGTGTGTGTGTGTATGTATGTATGTATGTATGTATATATATATATATATATATATATATATATATATATATATATATATATATATATATATATATATATACACACACCAGGGGAGGATTGTCCATTCATTTTGCAAGTTTAATATTCTGGTAACACACAATTATGTTCGGGACAAATTTTACCCATTTAAAGTTTATAGATCATAAATATTATCCAGGTCTTTTCCGGAACATAGAACTCTGTTGACAGGACCTTGGGAAAGCACATAAAACACATATGTAGAATGGGGGAACATAGGACCCTGGGAACATAGGACCGTCTACCTGATCCCTCTGTATTCAAAATATGTATTAACGTTTGGGGGAGGGGTGACCATCGACCGAACATGGGACCAGTATATAGAGCTGAAGCAGGGCTGTCAGCGTTCACAATCACACGTGATTGTGAACGGTGCTCATGCCCTCCCATACGGTCTCCCGATCAATACCCGGCCCAGTCACATGTTGTATGTTCAGCCTTGTTGAGGGCGCCACTCAGACATGCATCACAAAGAGATCGAGTGGTCTGTACATTTACGTCACAATATCAGCCTTGACTGGAGAGCATATTTGTGCTGTCTCTATTACTTCATAACTTTGTTTCTGTTGCACTGAGTTTGTGAGGCTAAATAAACATTATTGCATTTTGTATTTCAGCTCCTGATCAGGATTTGTACTGCTACACTAATGCATTGACAGGCCCTATTTTACAAAACACACAGTCACACGCACACACACCCCCATATATACAAACAAACAAAGAACCACACGCATGTATGTTTATTTTGTTTCCCATAACATTGTTTCAAATTTAAGTTTCAGTTTCCATTACACTCAGAGAGTCTTCACAATTGTCTTGATATGGACTACTTTGATATCCTGTAATTCTAAAATAAACTAATTCTACATAGGCCTTTACTTAGTCCATAACCTAAGTATATATTTTTGTCGTGGAAATATCAATCAACTTTAAATATACAATCATATACAAATTATATTAACCTTATTTATATAATTATTATGCACATTAGAAGGAACTGTATACATTCTCCCTGTACCTTAAAACACATCCCTTCCTCTCTTTTAACTGAGAGAGGTTAAGGTAATTCGGATTTGAGTTCCCACTGGAGCCAGTCAGTCTGGTATTGAGAACAGGCCAATTGACTGACTTCTTTGTTGTGTAAACTTGTTTACAGCCATGTCTTACAGACCTGCAGACATGTCCAATATCCACCTATTGTATTACAAATTTACTTGGCCTAAGGTCACTCCCACTCCATACCCACAATGAAAACGTTTTCCTATAAGAATCTTGTTCATCTATTGTCTCGCTGAATGTATCCTTGGTAACTTTGCTGCCAGTACTTTTCCCATGATCATGCTTTAAGATTAAATCAAATATTTCGCTGTCCGACGTGTCCGCGAGAGAAGTTTCTCTTCATCAATTTTCCATTTGATAACTTTTTAACTAAAATGTTCATTTCATTCAGTTAGCATTGCAAACAACATAAAACAGAAATTCACACTTCATTGCTCAGCCTTCAAAATGATCGGATGGATTAACTAGAGCTGAATCTAGGGGTCATAACAAGTACAACTAGTAGCTCTGGCCTCCTTGTAACTAA
Source organism: Gadus macrocephalus (assembly GCF_031168955.1). NCBI lineage: Eukaryota > Metazoa > Chordata > Actinopteri > Gadiformes > Gadidae > Gadus > Gadus macrocephalus. The sequence goes on along the minus strand of NC_082396.1, from coordinate 12,454,143 downwards.
TGAGCAATTCCAGAGTGGATTAGCCATGGCGTTGTGTTTGCATAGAGTCAACCATACAGCTGTGTGTATTACACTCTACTCTAAAGACGCTGGGCTTGTTGAAGTGTGTGTGCAGAAAAACCTGAAAAAATACCTATGGCCACACCATCACGTGAACAAACGAGATGCCGAAACACAAAGAGATCACTAGACATAGATAAAACAAAAGTAGGGATCAAACAGAAGTATGTTAGGTGGTGAAAGAGAAGACAGTTATTTCATCCCCTTCAACAAGCCCATTCAAATGAAGAATGTAGCGCAGCGATCGAAAGCTCAGTCTTTCTCTTAAGCTGTGTCTTTATCGTGGTCCTTCAACTCCATATCCTTGAAATCTTCCAGGGACTCATTACTTCGTGCGGCCCTCATACAAACACAAATAGACACAGACAGGGAGAAAATAGAGAATATCTTGAGAGGATCTTAAACTCGTAAATCAACTCTACTAAAGTTTGAGCTGAACATTGAGGCAGTGAGGGGAAAGGGATGTCCTTGGAATAGGAAAAAAGGAAGCTGCCAAGGATGAATTGCACACAACAGAATAGTTTGTTTGACATGCAGGCCTTGGTATAAATCTTAAAAAACATATTTCAGGACGGAAAGGTGGAGAGATTTGATCTTTAAGATACAGAGACTGAAGCAGCAGAGTGGCAACCAAGTATTCCATGGCTCTCGACGGGCCTCATGACGACCTCATGAACCCATGGCCTACAACACTCACTTCATGCAAGCACATCAACAGTTAAGTACACAACAGTTATAACTGTGTTTGGGATTAGGCAACGACCTGGATGACATTTCATAAGGGCAAATTGGATTTATGGTGCTGTCACGTTAAAATTGTACCGGGGGCGAAAATTGTACCGGCCTACGTCATCTGTTGTTTACATCTTGACAACCTGCCTGGTAACAGACGACGCGATCGTCTGTTGCCGGGCAGGTTGCAAAAAACATTCGGCTCATGTTTCCAAAAGACGAAATAACATAATACAGATAACGGATCGCTAGATAACACTTGTTTTTACTTTATATTTGTATTGTATTTAATTGTTTAATCGAACAGCAACAGACGACGCGATCGTCTGTTGCCGGGAAACGGGCGATCGCGTCAAATGACGTAGGAAGGTTCTTGAACATTCGCGAACTTTCATGCTCGTTCGTTGCACTCCTTCATTGAGCGTGACAAGACAGAACACTTATTTTACCATTAACATTTATTGGCGTTGCTAACTTTATATTTGTATTGTATTTAATTGTTTAATCGCATTTATGAATGTTCAAGAACCTTCCTACGTCATTTGACGCGATCGCCCGTTTCCCGGCAACAGACGATCGCGTCGTCTTTTGCTATTCGATTAAACAATTAAATACAATACAAATATAAAGTAAAAACAAGTGTTATCTAGCGATCCGTTATCTGTATTATGTTATTTCGAATGTTTTTTGCAACCTGTCCGGCAACAGACGATCACGTCGTCTGTTACCAGGCAGGTTGTCAAGATGTAAACAGATGACGTAGGCCGGTACAATTTTCACCCGACAGTGCCTCTGAGCTGGGGTCCCAGCCTAAAATATCTGAAATCTAAAATATATTGCATACCCTAGTTTAAATAAGTATTGAGAATTGCTTGCTTGCTGTGAAGAAACTAAGTATGTGGCAAACCGCTGATGACTGGGCCCACCGAAGATCCCAATGGTGCATTATTAGGACTGTATTGCGTAAATCTATTGTTTTCAGAGCATTCATCTCCCAGGGAGATATTTAACTTTATAAAAACATCAAAATATTGTTTTTTGAGGTTGTTGTACGGAAGTTGTACGGAAGAGGATTAGGGCCACACAAAAAAATAATTAAATTCTGAGAAAAAAATCAGAATACTGACTTTAATCTCAGAATTCTGAGAGTCAGAACTACGGGTACCTGTAAGGACCAACCTCTGAGAATTCTGACTTTAAAGTCAGAATTCTGAGATTAAAGTCAGAATTCTGACTTTAAAGTCAGAATTCTGAGAATAAAGTGAGAACTATCTTTCTAATCCTTTTCCGTAGAGTTGCCCCACACATTTCAATTTTTTAAGAAATAATCAAACAGTTAGATAAAATAACACATATAACTACACAGTGGTGGACTCAGACTGTTTGAAGGGCAGGGGCGAAAAAATAAAAAGGGCACATTCTGGACAACATGGGGCCCCACCAGCGGACACAGTGGCTTTTCTAACTTGAAGGTGTTTTGTTCCCCCAACGGAGCCTTAAAGGCAGCGCTGCCTGGAAGGTCCTATCTCCTAACCATAGCAAGCGCTGCCTGGAAGGTCCTATCCCCTAACCATAGCAAGCGCTGCCTTGAAGGTCCCATTGGGGGAACTTGTTACATCTCCATGTAGCACTTAAAAAAATAGTCGGGCTCATAATTTAAACGGGGGGTCTCGGGGTCCTCCCCCAGACACTGTTTCCCCATATTCTAGCGACTTTATAAACACCAAAATGAGTTGTTCACATCATTGTGCACTTTCACATTTTAACCAAAGAAAGGAGGATGCCTTACTGCTTTTATCTTTACTAACATTTAAGTAAAAATTAGACTGGAGGAAATTCAATGTGCCGCTACCATACAGTCTTTGACCGCTGACAGCCAGCTACGGAAACATTTAAGGAAGTTTTCCTTCATGTTGAGCTGATAGCTGACCATTATCGTCTCTCTTGCACGAAACGACCTACACTTGAATGAGCTTGAACGCTCAAAAAATGTATATACATTTTAAACGGATTATTCAAACTGAAAATATTACGTTTTTCTAACTTGGCATCTAATTGCGCTTTTCCACTATGGGTTCTGACACACTCTTTATCCGCTTTTTGCTTCGTTATCCAGTGGAGATTTAAGTATCACTCGATGTAGCTGTTTGTCATGGCGACGCCACATGAAAGCAACGCCCCGCTTTCCCCGTTCGTCAGCTACCAAAGAGAGGAACGTCTGCACCTCAATAGCTAACCACAACATGTTTTTTTCGGTTTAGCATATTCTTGCTCAAGAGGGCACATCATCATCATCATCAGGGGCAACCTAGGGCACTCATTAATTTCCGTTCACGTGTAAAGGGCAGCCAATAAGGCACTTTCTCTCATTTTCACCACCATAGAGGGCACTTTAGCACACTTTTTCAACCATGGGGGCACCAGACGGGCAGAAGGGCACTAGAAGGGCATCAGACGGGCAGAAGAGCACTTAAAGGGCACTATAAGGACCAGACGAGCAGAAGGGCACTATCAGGGCACTGGAAGGGCACTAGAAGGGCACTGGAAGGGCACTGGAAGGGCACTAGAAGGACCAGACGGGCAGAAGGGGACTATCAGGTCACTAGAAGGGCACCAGACGGGCAGAAGGGGACTATCAGGGTACTAAAGGGAGCACTAAAAGGGCACCAGACGGGCAGAAGGGGACTATAAGGGCACTCATTAAGGCTCGTCATTGAATTTTCTTGTTCTAGAGGGCACATCATCATAATTTATTGTATGAAGGAGCACCCTATAGGGCACCTAATCATGTTTTGCACGTGAAATGGGCAGCCAATAAGGCATTTCCTCTCGTTTTCGACACTCTTGAAGGGCACTTTAGCAGGCTTTTTCAACCATTGAGCCACGAGGGGGGGGCGGTCGCCCCCCTGAGTCCGCCACTGTAACTACACAACCCAATGACAATGATCCAAACACCTTGCAAATGTGTGGTTTCATCGGAAGTAGCATCCATATCAATCACAATAGCAACGATAGAAAATGTTACATTAAGTATAACCTGAACAGGTTGACTGGGTTCTTCGACTTGTCGATGAGCGCTGAGTATTGAATCTGAAACAGGAAAACTTACATTTGAATAAGAAACTCCTGGAACAATCTGCACAAATTATTTCTGGAACCAAGATAGTACATTAACTAATTTAAAGGAGGATTGAGCAGTTATGATACTAGCATGTCTGGATGTAATGGCCCCCATGTTGTCACCCAGTCCTCACCCTGCCTCCGAAGCTATAATCTTTTCTGGTAAGAGATATGCATTATGTGTGATTGCCTTATTTTAATGTCAGTGTTATGACCATGGCTATGTAATATTTAGCCCTTCTCTTAGACTATGTCTCCCTGTGTCTGTTTTAGACCTGAGCTGAAAAAGTGTTCACGACTCTTCTAATATCATGAAGCTTTTGGAGATGTAGGAGAAGAACAGGCCAATCGTATTTATATCACTGTATATTATGTCCTAAAGGACAATACCAGGATTGGTTCTTCATATTGCTCGAGTGGATACAGTGGATAAAGAATTGTGTCCGTCTTCATAATGTCTCTGTACGCTTCCTTCACAGGGACAGCCAACACAGTGCGTTTTTTTACACGTGTGGACAGTTGATGATGCAGTGGAAAGAGATGAAAAATTAAAGAAGAAAATCCACCCTCTCAGGCTTCTTGCACTTAATAATGTATCTCGGCGTTGCTGACCTTCTCATAAATCACTGTGGATGTCCAGACTCTTATTTATTCAAAGAAGTGACAGGTGCCGTCCATCAACCACTGTGGTTTATTACCATGGCAACGGTGTGGTTATGGGATGATGGTGAGAGCTTATTGACAGCACTCAGAAGGAGTGACTGAATAATGAGCCGCCACGAGCATCTATCAACCCCTCCCTCTCACCCCCGCGTCCCTCAGTGAGGACCAACACAAACAGCCGCTCAACACTGGGCCGTCCTTCGGGAGTTGATGAAGGTCTGAGACTTAACACCAATGTTGTGGAGCTGAACATTTCCATACGCACACACACACACACACACACACACGTGATGGGTGTGTGTTCAGAGAGACTTTATGAGGGCTTCTGGCAAGTTTTTCCCAACAACGTCCCACCAACAAGCCGAATAAGCCGATGCTCTAGTCTAAACCTCCATTGTCTGTTTGGGTGAAAACGGAACATACTTCTTCATATTAAAGGTCCAATGGCATGAAAATATCTCTTTATGAGGTTTTCTAAGAATAATATGAGTTCCCCTAGCCTGCCTATGGTCCCCCAGTAGCTAGAAATGGCGTTAGGTGTAAAACGAGCACTAGGTATCCTGCTCTGCCTTTGAAAAATGAAAGCTCAGGCACTCCGATTTCGGATTTTCCCCGTATGTCATCATACAGGGCCATGTTACCTCCCCTTCTCTGCTTTGCCCGCCCAGAGAATTTGGCCCGCCAGTGAGACAATGAGCTCAGACTGTTGTACACTTCTTTGTTATTTGGAAAGCCGTTCTGCTGTTGGTGTTATGGCACATAACACGTCGGGTTCTCTGACGTCTCTGGTATTACCACAACGAGACTCGCAGTGGGGGTTGTCTCAGCCATGGTTGAGAAGGAATTGGGGAAAAATTACTTTGGCTTTGTCTCCCTGAAGTACATGAACCGCCACATGGAGGAGAAAGGGATTGTTGCCCGTGATTGTCTCCCGCTGGAGCCCCGCTGCCCGCTGCCCACCGCCGCGAGGCACCACCGCCGCGAGGCACCACCGCCACGCCCGCTGCCCACTGCCCGTCGCCCGCTGCCCACTTCCGAGAAGGCGGTGCCTCGGCAGCGGGCAGCGGGGCTCCAACAGGAGACAATCACGGTCAACAATCGTGGGCAACAATCCCTCTCTCCTCCATGTCGCGGTTCAGTCTATTTCCGATTGATGTGGAACTGGAAGAACCAGAGACGTCGGAGAACCCAACGCAGTCGTTATTATTTAGATATAGAGCTCCAGGACTCTCGCCGGAGCACCAGGAGTGTATTTACAGAACACGGCCAAAAGCTGTGTGTGCCTCGCCATTGTGATACATCCACTGTAAACACAAGCGCAGGGCCGCAAGCTGCTTAGGGCCACACCCCTACCCTACACCTTGAACCGCCTGTAAAAAACTGCACGTTTGAAGAAAGCTCATTGTGGGACTGGCTCGTAGTGGCTGTAATTCTGCACCAAGGCTGAATTTCTTGAACTTCTTCAAATACTGTATTAAGGGCCCACTAACACCTATATATAAGCATCCATGAAGTAGCATGCCATGGGACCTTTAACATGTTCAACCCGGCTCATCCAAGTATACTTTGACATGAATACACATGAACACTCCTCCTCTTCTTCTTTCCCCTCTGCAGCTCCTCTTTGTGTACCCAGGCAGGGGGTAGGCGTGTCTTGAAGGACTTGTGGGTAAGACAGTAGTGCTCCAAGGTGCACTTATTCTTACTTGAGGATTTATTGACTAGAAAGATGATTAAAGTCAAATAGGAGGGAAAGCCTTGAAAATACCAGTTCATATTATTTTCCATGTTAGGTAAGAATCTGAATAGATATTTGACCTCGCTCTATTTCCAAGAATGTGGTTGGCTTAAAAAAGTGATTGTTTTGTCCAATTTTATTAGAGCAAATAATAATCTATCATGGTGAGTAAAGCAAAAAAAATTGGCTTCAAAACATACTTTTAGGATGCTATTGTTGGCAGCAGATCCCAAGTGTTTGTATGTTGCGTGATTATCGATGCACAAAAATATATGCTGCAAGGCAAGTTCTTGCCTTGAACCCAAGAACCCCATTTTCTCATTGTGTTATTGAATTTCAACCACCGAAACAGTATTATCCAGGACTGTACTGAAACCAAGATTAAATCTGCTTTCAACCCCGCCTCTATAGGCGTTCTCATTTACATGTCGTGTTTGTTCCGGTTATAGATCTTGGATGATGGCTTGAACCTAATTTCATAAATGTTTTTTTCATATTTTTTTATGTATGACGTTATCATTCCTGCGCTTGGAAAGTGCATCTCATTGCATTTTCCAAGCCATGTCATTTTTCTGCCACAACATCCTCACTCTGTGCGAGAGAAAGTCCTTCAGAACTGGTTTCTCCTACTCATTAACCCTCTATTTACTCTCTAACTCTCTGCCCTTTCAAGGTGCAGAACAGGCCGCCCTTCCCTTTGATAAACTCACTCTGTTGATTTGGGGATACTTCTTCAACAGCTATTAGTTTCCGGTCATCAGCGTCAAAGTTAAACCCGCTGGTGTTTCTGGGCGTATCATGATAATCACATAGCTGCGGCCCAATGGCAGTTGTGTGTCGCTTGGTAGAGACAATTCCTCACTGCCAGGCAACACAGGGATATTGTGAGCAAGCAGCCAGTGACCCAAGAATCAACGGGTGGGAGAACGTTTACTGCAGTGGTGTGTCCTACAGGCCAGGAGCAGGCCATGGATTGTATGGCGTACCGGGTCTACAGTATCTCAATTTCAGTTCTCTTACTTCCGATAAGGGTACATCTGTTAGCAGTCCACAGAGCGAGAGGAACAAGAACTCAAATATGAATTTGACGAGGCAATGCCGAAACATGTAATGAAAACGGATATCCCTCGATTGAAAGTCATAAATTCAAATCCCATCAACTGCCAGATTAAGTTGGGTGGCACGCAGGGTGATTTGTCACCCCGTTACATGTGTTAGAGGGAGTCACCCAGGACAGGATGGGAGATATTGACCAAGACATATGAAAAGTGTCAAGAATCATCCATCATCCAGTTCCCTGATCAATGAATATTTCCATGTGAAGATTTGCTTTGAATGTAGCAGCACAGATGGGATGAGACGCTCATCTGATCACACAGTATTTGATGTGACAAGAGAGCAAGGCCGGGTTGAAAGGAAAAAAGATGTGTGCTTAATGGTTGAAAAGAAGATTGAGCCTCTTAAAAGTAAAGGCAAGGCATGTTTATGTATACAGCCGCCTTCAAACACACTTTTTAAAAGTCATTCAAAGCAACAACAGCCAATAAAAGACAATGCAATCAACGACGAAATTGAGGTTATTAAAATACGAGATATGCCGATGCAGACAGAGAGGTTTCGAGCTCTGATTGATTGAAAAGTCAATAGTGTGGAGGTAGACCTGATCATGTTCCAGAAGTTTGTTCCAGATATGTGGTGTATAAAATCGAACTTCTGTACGGAAAGCTCTAGTGGTTTACGATATCCAGGATGTTTTACAAAGACTAAGGCCCAATCCCATTTCTACCCCTTACCCCTTCCCCTTACCCCTCCCCCTTGTTTTGAAGGGGTAAGGGTAAGGGGTAAGGGGTAGAAAGGCCCAATCCCATTTCTACCCCTTACCCCTTCAAAACAAGGGGGAGTGGTAAGGGAAAGGGGTAAGGGGTAGAAATGGGATTGGGCCTAAATCATCAGTCTCAGCAGTGTTTGAACATAGATATCTTGGAAACCTTTCAGTAGATGGCAGATAACCAAGGAAAAAAAGAGGAAATTACGGTGGTAATGTTTATAATCATACTGATTATGTAATTGCTTAACAAGCGCCCTGGTTTTCTGTGGATTAAGGATTCATATTATCCTCCAGTATGGATTAAACAAAAATGAGAGCCAGAAATAATCTTCTCTGATCAAACCATAAATGATGTACATTAAACCCATCGTCGTCCAACTATTTGTATGAATGCGGCCTCCAGACACTGTGAGCGAAGTGAACAAAGCCATAGAAAAAAGCCTAGCACAAACGTTTTTTCGATGTCATTTGACAGCTACAGATATCCTCTCTCCCAGTCTGCGGCATCCAAGAACATAATGGCTTTTCATTTCCCCGGCACTTTTAAAAACATCATTAATGGATAGGATGTCATGAGTTTTTTTTGTCAGGACTTTGCGTGTTAATATTTTATCTTGGAGGCGTAACATAAAGTGACAGGAATTTGTTATTTTTGCTAAATGGATGCCAGGCTGCAAGGCAGTTGAGACACACACACACACACACACACACACACACACACACACACACACACACACACACACATACACCACACACACACCCTTGCATCAAATACACGCACACCCACACAACCTCGCATCAAACACGCACATGCGCGCAGTCCCCCTATTCGCCGTTGCATTAGTGTGATTCAGTCATAGGACTAAAAATAAAACAAGGTGATGTCCGTGATGAATTTGTCCAGGAATAAATTATAAGTTTAACTACCTGTCTGATGAATTGGGCTCTAAAGTAATGAGTCCTTAAGGATCATTAGAGTAACATCCTCCTCACCGACACAGGACCGAGGAGGTGGCATCAAGCAGCAGTCTTCTGATCTTTCATGGGCTATATTTTTCCCTGTGCTGTTCCTCCCCTTGTTTTTAGTCATCTCATCATCTTAGTTTTCAATATAATTGTTTGTACTAATCCTTGGATTACATAATCAGATTACAAAATACCCTGATCCCCTTCTGTGCCACAAATCCTCTGCCGCAGTTTTCATAATATGCATAATATAACAACGTTTGTTTGCATAAGAGAAAAAGTCAGTCGGAGCAAGATTAGCGACATTATAATGGGTTTTAATAGAGACATATGCATATTGAATGAAGCTAAGCGGTAGACTCCACCCAGGGTAATAGGTCTTTATATATAAAGTCGATGAAGATGTATCACCATAACCTGGACCAAAATAGTCCCATCATTTAGATAGTCCCTTGCTAACAATAGCCCCAGTCTAATAGTTCCTCCCTAAAAAGACTCCAGAACTCACTTTTATTTAGTCTCAGATTCCATGCATTTTTTAACTTTAGCATATCATTAGATTGGCTTAATCGATATTTTGTTTATTTCCACAAACAAATATGAACGTAGACAATTGAGACAATTGAAAAGACCGTCGGGCTATTCTAGAGTTATATTTGTTATGTTTGGAGCAAGGATTCTATCAACTATCTGGGGACATAATGTAGAATTGCAATGCGTCTACCGATTTATAAACGTGTATATATTGTCTGATCACGTTAGAAAACTCCAAAAAGGCAGCTAACAACTGACCTTCTGCCTCCCCTTTCCCCTCTCCACGCCACAGACCAGCACCAGATCACCTGTCACTGCGACCGACAGACAGAACCTGACCTGACACACATCTGGCGGGAGAGCACTTCTGAAACAAATCATCTGTTGACAATGTCGTTGACAACCTCACAAACAACCACCAGCGGGGAGAGAGAGAGAGAGAGAGAGAGAGAGAGAGAGAGAGAGGGAGAGGGAGAGGGAGGGAGAGAGAGAGAGAGAGAGAGAGAGAGAGAGAGAGAGAGAGAGAGAGAGGGAGGGAGGGAGGGAGAGGGAGAGGGAGAGGGAGGGAGAGGGAGAGAGAGAGAGAGGGCTGTGACCTGTGGCCGCTCAGAGCCTAATAGAGATCAATCAAAAAGCCAGGCGAGTCACTCCAGTCGATTAGCAGAAAGGCCCGGGCGCCTGGCTCCCAGACTGACGCTCGCTGCTGACTGTAGGGCGCTGCTCAGACAGGCAGCCGGTGTAGTATCACACCACCCGCCCCGGTCACAATGTGGTGCCCGGGCCAGCTGGTGCACACACACACACACACACACACACACACACACACACACACACACACACACACACACACACACACACACACACACACACACACACACACACACACACACACACACACACACACACACACACACACAAACAGCTTTATCACTCCATTTGTTTTCTTTGGTTGGGGGTCACCCCAGATTTTCCTTGTGATTTCCTCCCTCTCTCTCTCAGAGCTCTCCTGGGAGCCTACGGTGTCTAGACGGAACCCAGTTCATGTTTCATCCTCGTTGTGATTCTGTGTATTCCTGCGTAGAGGAAACGTGACCACGCAGACACTGTACATCACACGGCCGATATCATACACACAAAATACAACCAACCCGTTTGAGCCGCTTTGTCAAGCGCAGTTCTGGCCGAGGGCCCTGGATACACCCTTGCCAAACGGTGCCCTGGGATCTGTCTCTGGGGCCAGGTGGGGGTTGGGGGAGGGTGGGGCCCCTGATCAAGCGTATAGCTAGGATCAGTGGCGGTTTTAGGCACGGGCGAACCAGGCAGTCGCCCGGGGCGGCATATTTGTGGGGGGCGCCAAATCACATGGGGGGGCACGACGAGCAGTACAAAAAAAAAACGCGCTGTGTAGCGGTTATCAATGAAGTACGACATAACATTGTGTGGGGAATAGGTATTTTGGCGCCCCCTCTGGCTGCAGGCGCACACCTGCTCGTTGAGAAGGTGCCGTGCACAGACGGAATGAAACCCCCACTGAAACTGAGTACGTTGCTATGCCTGTGTACACTAGGTCACCAGTGATGCAGCCAGTTATAGCATTGTTCCATTGTGCTGAAATCCTTGTGTTATACATGAGTGATGCTGTGGTCTGTCTTTGGGTGCCATTGATTAGTGTCGAAGTTGAAGAAAAAAATGGCTTTAGAATGAGTTTAGTTGAGCAGTACTTTAATAATAGTGTTCATAATCATACAACAGCAATGTGTGGAGTAAATCTTTAATGTGATTTTTGGACCACATTTGTAGCACACAAATACAGACAGATTGTCATAGTCTGACTATTACTTTTGTTATTTAAATTCCATTACCCACCTGTCCACCAGATGTCCTTTTGTTCCTGCTGCTCCGCCAGTACAGAATATAACCGGATACAAGCCAGTCATAAACTAAAGCCTGAGCACATTTGTTCGAGATCCCAATAGCTGATTGGATAAATAAGGACCTAAATCCTTGGGAAGACATACAGTAACCAGAGCCAAAGTTACTCACTGAGGTGGCTGAGAGTCCAATAAAACAGGCTTTACTTTTTAAATGGGTGTTCCTTTGTACAGATAGGAGAGCTCTTAGAGACTACCACCTTAAACTACGGACTGATTATCCGTGCACCAGAGTGCCCAACTAGGTGATCAAAGTTAAACACTTAACCCTATAAAAGTGGACTAAAACCCCTTTATCACCTTTACAAAAACGTAAGAACAACCTTTATCTGGACTTCTTATGATTGGAGCTTGATTAGCTATATTGAAGTTCAACCAATCATTGTTATTGGTCCAAGGAGAGTAGGAGTGGGAGAGCCCTCCCTCCGGTCTTTTAAGAAATATAAAGCTTTAAATGATCCTTTTGAAGGTTCAGAGTGAGCTCCAGGAACTATTCTACTGCTTCAGGAACTATTCTTGGCCATAGGAAAGATTTTGGCGAAAAATAAGATCATGGTGATTAACGCAAATAGTTTGGCTATAAAACATTATTTTAGGATCCTATGGTTGGCAACAGCTTCCAGGTGTTTGTATGTTGTGTAGATTATCTATGCACAGCAAAATATTTGCTGCAAGGCAAGTCCTCTCTAAGGTGGGAGATGATGAACCCCTTCCTTGTTGATCATATAGCAGTGGGTTACCAATATGTTGCCCTTAAAATACATTCTCAGGTAGTCACATACATATAAATATAAAGTAGTTAACATCTTCTCTTTATTTTCATTTGCTGGAGGAAATGTTACAGGAGTGGATGTATTTAAGGTGGCGATTATGGAATGCAATGTTCTCATTGTGTTATTGAATTTCAATCACTAAAACAGTATTATTTGGGACCGTACTGCAACCAAGATTAAATCTGCCTTCAACCCCGCCTCTATAGGCGTTCTCATATACTTCACGTGGTTGTTCCCGTTATAGACCTTGGTTGTTGGCTTCACCCTAATTTCATAAATGGTTTTAGCTTCTTTGTTACGTTTCCATTCGTCACCTGCAGAAAAAGCTTAGATTCCCAAAGTACGAGCAACCTTTCTCTTGTCTTCTTAAAGATTTGAGCTGTATTAGCGATATTGAAGTTCAACCAATCATTGTTGTTGTTAAGAGTGGAAGCAGGAGAGCCCTCCCTCCGGCCTTTTAAGAAATATGAGGCTTTAAACTAGACTTTTGAAGATTCAGAGTGAGTTTTAAGATCTGTTTTGAGTCTGATATGTTCTGGCTGGATTAATGGCTGAGGAAGAAAGGAGCATTCAGGGTTAGTCCTTCAGTGCTTCAGCTACTTCTTTGGCCAAAAGAATGACAAGTGTACGCCGCATTTATCCCTCTTGAACGTTTTCTTGAACTGTCTGGATTAGGTACAATTGGATTAGTGGGTTGGTTAGTGAGCCGCTCAATGACGTGGGACCAGAACCCTCAGAGTGATGGTTAATTCAGGGGGGGGGGGGGGGGGGAGTCAGGTTCAAACCATGTGTTAAGCATCATACACCATCAAGACACGCTTACCCTGCTGAGTCCGCCAGATTCCCCTCCTTAGACCTACAGTGCAGAAACAACCGCCACCAGTGTCTTGTATTATATATACCTTCATTAATAACCCAATACCCCTAATCCAACCCCCAAGCAAATGCTAAAATGCTTATTACGGCATTAACTAATGTTAACTTATGGCTAATTGATTACCAAATAGAACCCCTGTGTGTGTGTGTGTGTGTGTGTGTGTGTGTGTGTGTGTGTGTGTGTGTGTGTGTGTGTGTGTGTGTGTGTGTGTGTGTGTGTGTGTTGATCTGCAACCATCTCCCGCCTCACATCCCAGTGACCAGAACAAGGGTATCCTGAGGACAGATGTGGCAGTGAAAGGTCTCACACACACACACACACACACACACACACACACACACACACACACACACACACACACGCACGCGGGCACGCGCACACACACACACACACACACACACACACATAAAGAGACACAGTCATTCCATTTTGTCCCCTTCTGTCCTCATCAGTCCTGTAAAACCCAATTTGGATGCAAAATCTAGACATGATTTGTTTTTGGCAACTATATATTTTGACATCCTGCCACTCTGGATAGAAACCTCACCAATTAGCCCATTCCTTAAATGTGTTTTGTTAATGAGATGATAAGCTAAAAAACCTACTTCTAAATTAAAAATAAAAACATATCTAAATCGTTGCAAAGAAGTTGTAGAAGAATTGAAGAATAGTTAAAGAAGAGTTGCAAGGAGAAGAATGAGAGGAACCGTTCTATGTCTACATTGAGTCGAGACATGGATGAGACTGGGAGACTATGGATGTAGCTTTACCTGAATGACAAGGGCTGACCCTGCATTTCACGTTGTCTATAGTGCAGTTGTCAAGACTCTGTGAGTCTGTGAACACTGGCAGGTCTGAATGGAAACCCTCTTCCTATGTCCTTGAATTTACAATGCCCCCACTTGTCAGAAGCCACATTGCAGATTAAAGGTTATATTTCATGAAAGATACACATTTGGAAACACACAGACACACAATCACACAGAACTTCGAAAAATGAGTGCAACTTCACCCCTTCACACTCACACACGCACACACACACACACACACACACACACACACACACACACACACACACACACACACACACACACACACACACACACACACATTTAGACTGAAATATAATAGACCTTAGACCTGCTATCTTGGATAGTCCATCTCCAATGGGGTGGAAGGAATGTGCTGACCCAGTTTGTATATAACGTTAATGTTATCCTGTAATATTTACCAGGATTAATCAGGGTTTCAGGACGGGGGGTAGAGTATGACACAGGGCTAGGTTTCTCACATTGAGCTCTTTAGTCTTTAGTGGCCGTAACTTCCACACACCAGACAGGCCGTAACACCGGAACATCCGGTCCCACCAGGCCGAAGCACGGCTCCTTGTACGTGTGCAGTGTGAACTAAAGCTGTATGAGAAACTATTGAAAACTATTTAGATTATGGAACAGACATTCATCCTTTAGCTTATGGAAAAAACCTTAACATTAACGGAAAAAAATACCAAAAATAAATATCATCTTACATTTTTCTCTCTCTTCAATAGACATGGCCTCATTTCAAATGAAGAGAACAATTTAATCAATCGCTTTTCAAGAGGGTCATAAAAGTGCAAACTACTTCCCAAACTCCCAAAACTTTAGCGTTACATTCAGCAGATGCTTTTATCCAAAGCGACTTACATCAGTTAATGCACACATTGACACACCGACGGCAGAGTCAACCATGCAAGGCGACAGCCAGCTCGTCAGGAGAAGTGTCTTGCTCAGGGACACATCAACCCTCAGCTAGGAGCTGCGTTAAATACCATAAAAAAACAATGTATGAAGCATAATGAGTATGACACCCCGTTACCTTTGTTAATTGCATAATTCATGAAACAGATTACAAAAATTACTCCATTAACATTCTTGTCCAAATCCTTTTTTTGTTTGTTTTTTCACAAATAAAGTCCATGTGACCACCTGATGTCCAAGTCATCTCATCAAATGCATGTTTCCATGTATCCATGCGTCAGTAAATGTGATCAAAGCGTGAGACAAGAGCAAAAGCAATCTGTTTCCAATCTGTAAACAAAAAGGAAGGTTTGTTTGTGATGTGGGAGTGTGCCTATATGGGCCTGTGGGCATGTAAAGACAGGAAAGTCCCCAGCTGCAGGGACCTAGGGGCAGGGGCAGAAGGGATGGTCCATTTTTATATTGGTTGGGTCAGTTAGCTTTACAGTGATAGTCTTTGTGGTTTCTGAACAACTCTTCCTTAGTGAGTTCTGAGTTGGTCAGAACTTTCAATGCTCTAACAGTGATTTTGTTTTGCATGAGCCCGTTTGTCCTGTCCTGGTCCTGGAGGACCAGAGGGACCGGAGGCCTTTGCAGCGGTATCCCTGTACGCCGATGACCTCTTGGTATGTCTCTCTAGTCCAGAAAAATCGATCCCCCTTATACTAACAGTATTGAAAGAATTTGGGCATGTCTCAGGTTATAAACAACATTTTCATAAAAGTGAACTTATGCAAGTTAATGCGGCAGCCACAGCCTATCCCCTCTCAAAGTTAACATTCAGAACCAAGGGCGTCAGTTTGTTTTTAGAAGTGGTGGGGACAATAACCATAAGCTTGAGTGTGGTTTGAAAAGTGCTGGGTACCTTTATGTAAGCTATTCATCCATTCAACGCTGTATTACAATATGCCCTACAGTGTATAGTCAGGTGTTGAAAATCCTATTGGAACAATAAGTTGAAAACACAGTTTGTGTTTTGGCTTGTTTTGCAAAACGGCGTTGGAAACATCAGGGTATTGGCTCGGGATATGTAATACTAATACACACAGGACAAAGAACAGTGTTGGCAATTTAACACTTATCTTGACATCAACAAAGTTTACCAGACAAACAATGCCAGACTGTAAAGGGGGTACGAAATGAAACGAGGTACTGAGCATCAGCCTTTTGAAGACAAGCAAGGGCTGCTGGTAGCATATGTTATGCTGCATTAAAAAAAAAAAAAAAAAAAAACAAGCGCCCAGAGTAGAATTGCATCTGCCAAATCTTGACCACCAGTAAACACTTGCGAAGGACCAATGTAAACTTCACTTGTTGCAACATCATAAGCAAATTGCCCGCAAATAAAATCCCCTACAGTTTAGGATAACCACACAGGTTATGCGAGAACATATTTATGTCAGGATAGGCCTACCAGGCTCCAAGTCGTCACATATCTCAATCAGACAAAACAACTATAACCACATTGGCATAGCAATCGCACCGTGTGTAGCTGCGACTAGCTGCAATCTATACAATGCATACTAGCTGGAGCACCAACCAGAATCAGATCACAATCGCTTAGGACCGTGGATAACCTTTGGGCAGGTCATCACGAGCAAACAGAACCAGCAGCAAAGTTTATTCTTTGCTAGCACATAAAGACTTGCCTGGCAGGCGAGAGCATGCATGGACATAACATTAAAATGAGTCAAGCAGTCCGTCCGAAAACCGCTTTCAGTTTTGCGTTCTCGGCCACATCCATGACAGTTAATGTGTTGCCTCAGATAAGAATGCAAGGATCAATTGATTCTTCAGCCCCAAAATTGCTTATGGACATGCAATCGTTGTGCACCTTCCAACAACTGTATGAGAGTGTGTATGTGTGCGTGTGTGTGTTGCGTTGCAAGTGTATATTCGTGTGCACCATTGTGCAGGGGGCTTTATTCCGGCCTCAGCACGCAATAGATAAATCCATAGACATGGCAGGTCTTTTCGGTGCTCAATTGTGCTAATTTCGATTACCGATCAATGCCCAACAAGGCTTTTCTCTTGGCACAGAAACGTTCAAAGAGCTGTATGTATTCGGACATCAGACTACTGCCAAATACGACGCAAACATGGGGCTTGAAAAGCTACAGGCTCCCTTAGTGCATCATTAAATCAGTCCTTTTTTGTAGCAACTTCTCGCATGAAGGGATGGGTAAGAATATGGCTGTCTGTGTTACATCCAAGGAGATGTCTTGAAGGCTGAATGTGAAAACTGATCAACATATAATGATGCTGCAATTTGTGATTAGTAAAGGCTGTTTAGAAAGCATTAGTGAGGCCTTTGTGTGAGCTCATCTGAAGTATATGTGCCTTGCAAAGCATTTATAAACATATAAAAGCCTGGATTGATCAATTCAGGTAGTGAGGAAGCAATATTTATGACTTGTGTGAGATCTAAACTAAGGACTTTATTTATAAATTACATATAGAGGACTGTCTATGCCTAACTAATTAATTAAACCCCTTTAGGGCTGGCCCGAATGCCATTTTTCACGCTTCGAATACTCGTTGGTTTTTCCGAGCGAATATTCGAATACTCGTTCCAGAAAAAAACACCATCAAAAACAACATTAATAATCCCTATACTCCCTGGAACCGATTTTGACAGTATCTGCATATTTTGTAGAAGATTTAATAGCTTTTGAACGTTAATAAGTAGGCCTAAGTAGGTGGAAGTTCCTTCGTTTTTCCCTGTGAAAGCGAACAGCTGTTGCTCCGTTCCAAATCAGCTGTTCTCTGCCATCTCAGCCCTTACGGGATCTTTTCAATTCATCCTGGAACGTGCATCTTTTCAGGGAATTTGTACAATAAATCCATAACAAATACCGAATATTGATTGTCTTATGTGTCCATATTATATCCATTATATTGACCGGGTATTCCCAAGATGCTCACGCTCTGCAGCAAGCCAGTCACAGTAGATTGGCGCGGCGCCGTACAGCGAACGTAAACAAACAACTAAGCTAAGGTTTTAAGTATTACTTTTCCTCCAGAGATCCCGCTAATGTGGTGTTATAAAGTAAAGGGAAACAAGATATCTATTCTTCCTCCACCTCTCTCGCTTCTCTGCTTGGTGTCGCTGACGCTTACGCCTCGTTTCCACATACGTACATTCTCGTATGCGATTCAACCGTCTCCGACCGAAAGTCCATTCATTCCTATGTGATTCTCCGTAATGTCCGTTTTTCCTCCGAGACTCCTCCCCTCCGTAAAATTTCTGTCCGGTATGTCCGTAATATACGTTCAAAAAATTGAACTTTCGCCGTCGTTTTACGGAGATACCGTATGAAAGTTTTTATGTTTTTCACAAAACTTGTAGGCTAAGTACCTGGCAGGCCAAACTCCTCGGCGATCTCTTTCCAAGCCTGGTTGGTTTGTTTTTATCTCTGCATATGTCGATCCTCATGTTCCAAAGTACCGGTCTCCTATCCGCTTATCCGGGGTCGAGTCGCGGGGGGAGCAGCTCAAGCAGGGGGCTCCAGACTTCCCTTTCCCGGGCCACATTGACCAACTCTAACGGGGGGATCCCGAGGCGTTCCTAGGCCAGTGTTGAGATATAATCTCTCCACCTAGTCCTGGTTCTTCCCCGAGGTCTCCAGGGAGACGCCAGCCACCCTTCTGAGAAAACTCATCTCGGCCGCTTGTACCCGCGATCTCGTCCTTTCGGTCATCACCCAGCCCTCATGACCATAGGTGAGGATGGGAACGAAGATCGACCGGTAGATCGAGAGCTTTGCATGCGACTCAGCTCTCTTTTCGTTACAACGGTGCGGTAAAGCGAACGCAATACCGCCCCCGCTGCTCCGATTCTCCGGCCAATCTCACGCTCCATAGTACCCTCACTCGCGAACAAGACCCCGAGGCACTTGAACTCCTTCATCTTTTGTCCGTAAATAAAGTAATGCCCGTACGTAAAACACTAGCGACTCCTTCCGTAAATTTACGGAAGCACGGATACGAAAAACATACGTATGTGGAAACGAGGCGTTATAGTTTGCCTCCCTCGCTCTGGTACACGTACGTGGAAAAAAAACTAAAACGAAGCTCCGAATACTGATTTAAGCTTTGAATATTCGAATATTCGAATAATTCGGGCCAGCCCTAAACCCCTTTGGATTTTTCAACATATTTCCAGAAATCATAGCATTGCTTCATAATGAAATGCAGTAAATCTTTTCACCAGAATAGTAAAAATCATATCAATATATACAGAATTTATTTTTCCTCCTCAAGCTGTAGTCCCTTTAGGCCCGCATCCCGCATTCTGACATTAAAAAAGGAAAAAAGGAAAACAGCATGCAATGAAGCCATGGAATAATAACTATTGATGTGAATTTGCAGCATGAAAAGTCAAGGTAAACGACGCCTACTAATAGGAATACTCTGAAGACAGCTTTGCCCTTGAACTAAAGTTACTCCTCCCGTGTTAATCAATGAGCATTTCCACGCCATGGGTGAAGCCCCAGCCCACCGCAGGGCTGTTTGTACCGCCTCCACCTGCTGTTGTACACATAGCTATCGGTTATCTTTCAACTCCCGCCAAGCATGCTCTCCTTGGAAACCAAATTCGTTTTTCAAATGCCAAGTAAGTTGTAATGTCAATTATAAACTCCTGACTACCACATGAAGAATCTAATGGAGACCAAATGAGAATGATGTGGGAAAATGTTACAAATGATCACAATGCCAATTACAACCTCAGGTTGTAACCAGCATGTCTTTGTCACAACAGAGACTGTTGTTAGTTACCATCTCTGCCGAGCTAGATTCCAATCCTGCCAGCGGTGATATCCATGGAAACCTAATATTATCTTGCATTGACAACATTGAAATGAAATAATTGAGAAATGTAACAATGTCACGTAAATTGTATGCCAATTACAACCTCTGACCAGGTAATAGCCAGTGCCTTTGTAGCACAGCGACGATATTGCTGGCTCATCATCCCCGGGGACCACAGTTTTGCTGTCCTGTTTCTACGGTTTCCTAGGATAGAGAGAGAGAAAAAGAGAGAGAGAGACTACAGTCAATCCTCCTTCTACTCCCAGCTTTCAGCTGAAACCCTTGGGGAGGGAGAGAGGGGGGAGAGAGAAAGAAAGAGAGAGGGAGAAACTCGCACTTGCCATCTGCTGATCTGGAAGAGTCCCGAATGGCCACTCCAATCCAGACAGTACTGGCCGATGGGACAAAATGACATGTTATGACAAGCAACGTCAGACGTGTTTCTCCTTATTTACCGATCAGCCCAAAGTAATTTTGGACCTGAGCCACGACAATATCATTCCATCGACATAAGACAGGCCTATGGAGAGCTGACAGTGACATAAGTAGGTCATTTAGGCCACTTCTCAGATCATTTATAATTCCAAGGCGTGTTTTTAATGGCTGCCGACCAAAATGCCTCTGAACACAATTGGATAGTCCTACAACCAATCAGAGCGTCGAAAAGTATGACGCATCAGGGGCAGCCAAAACCTGAAACCCGACCATATTAGATCAGTTGTTGTGATTGGACAGACACGGGCCAGGTCTGCTGGACATCTGCCCCAAAAGGAGAGCAGCCTGAGCAGATAAAACAGGAGCTCACAGATGTGTCTTGTTTCCAGATCATAAGAACGTGGTTAGCACTTTTAAAATCTGTTTGACTGTCACGCGTTGTTTTAGGTGAAATATGATAAATGGCAAATAAATCTCAAGAATGGCACCTTTGCACATAGTAGATGTGTACAGCATAAAGATTTTATGTAAAAAATAGATGTCACACTTGTTTATTATTGGTGCCCACATCCTATGCTAAGATACCCTAACGTTTTAGTTTTGAGTAGGAAGAAACAACACCTTTACATACACTTTTATAATTGTCAACCATTTGCCTACAGACCAATTTTCATTAATATTCATATTGTGACTGCAAAAAAGCCCAGAGGATTCATTTAAGTTTTCAATAAACAAAAAGCGACCACATAGAATGAAAAAAATCTATTTTATACAGTCTACACTCCAGGTAGCTCCACATGTGCTTGATTTGTATTTTCCTTCTCAGGAATGCAGCATACAGTCCTCATTCAAACAATTAACCGCCTGATAAAACATACATATAAAACCGTTACTGTAATACGAAATAGCCAGCAGCAGCCCTGAATATTAACTGTTATCTGATTGTTTAAAAAAATTAATAATTGCTTGTAAATCATTTTCCAATTGTAAGTTATAAGTGTTGTTATATAAGACCCATCAATATTGAAAAGGTGCACTTGCTCCTGAAAAGTAACTCCAATGTTTTGTATTTTATTTCCTTCCTTACAGTGTTTTGAAAGCCCAAACAAGACCTGCTCCATTTCCTGAAGCCCCCTTCCTGTCCCCCGCCCTCCTCCCCAGACACCGAGAGCCATTGAGAGAGAAAAGAGAAAGGTAGATATAAAGCAAGAGATACATAGAAAGAGAGACATCAACAGAGAGACATCAACAGAGAGAGACAAAGAGAGATATGCACAGATAGAGAGAGAGATCAACAGAGAGAGAGAGATCAACAGGGTGAGAGAGACGGAGAGAGAGAGAGTGAGAGAGCGAGAGAGCGCGAGAGAGAGACAGAAGCAGAGAGAGCGAGAGTGAAAGAGAGAGGGAAGTGAAGAGAGACGCGGGCACCTGGCGCCTGACACCCTCCAGGGGTGTCCCCTAGTGCAGCTTTTCGCCCTGGGCCACTCCTCCATCCCAATTGTGTCAACCGCGATATGTCAACCGGATCCCTTCATAGACATGAGTGACAGGCGGTCGGCCAGGCAGCACCCCCAGGCGGTCTCTCCTCCACCGCTCATATGAGTCGCATACAGTCTGCTGATGGAGGGCTCCTCACTCGTGGAGGACATTCTATATAGCCTCGGATGAAGAATACAGGAGTTTATTTGCGAAAAGACAATAAACACCATCCTTGGGAAAAAGGAAACGGTGGGACTGTAACAAACGCCCTTGGCCGTCAAGGCAGGTCCAACAGAAAAAAACAGCCAACGCCAGAGCTGTTCTTGAACGCAACCCGATAAATCTGCTCGGAGAGTCAGCGCGCATTATTCAGATCAGGTGACGCAACATGGCTGCAAACTCATGGTGTTATAGTTTAATAGAATAGCGTTCAGTTTAGTCAGCAGCTTTTGTTTTCAATGTTGGTCAATTTTTATGAGTCCTGAAAAACGACCCCCTTCCACCCTTTAAACAGTGTAGGCCAGCTACATTTGTAGTCTGTGTCAAAAAGTCGTTCTCAATAAAAACAAAAACTATGAACAATTGTAAGCCTCTGGTACAATACTCCGCCATTGCCGTCTTGCAAGCTGTACGGATATGTGCTTTTCTTTACGCAACCCCCGATTTTTCAGTCGCCGACAAGTTTTTGAATTTTATTTTTGACGTTTTTGAGCACATTGGTTCTCAAACTGGAGGTACGCGTACCATTGTTAAAATAAATAAATTAATTTTAAAACATAATACTAATCATATTTTTTATAGTAGGCCTACTACGAATGAAAATGACTGCACCATGAGATCATTGAAAAGTCATTAAAACTAAATACAGATGCAGGATGGATGGTGAGCCAGACCTGAGACTGAAGCTGACCTTGATTGATCCAGACATCACAGGACTGTGTTTGAAGAGGCAGGCGCACCCTTCTCATTAGGCTTATGGATGTCGAGGCTGTCAACATGCTGGCCAACAATTAATATTATTTGTATTTAGCCGAGGAAGGTTTTTGGTATATTTGTTATTCTTATGTTCTCGCTTGCAGTGTGTGTGTTTGTATGTAATACAGTTGTTATACTTAATGTCCTCCCATGCAGTGTGTGTGTGTGTGTGTGTGTGTGTGTGTGTGTGTGTGTGTGTGTGTGTGTGTGTGTGTGTGTGTGTGTGTGTGTGTGTGTCGGTCATAATGGTGGTACTTGGAGAGACAGATAGTTTCTGAAGTGGTATGTGGTGAAAAAACAACAACTGGATATAGCAGGTTAAATATTTAGACATATTGGCGACTCCAAATCATGATGTTTGAAAGGTGTGGCGAGAGGCCCTGACAGCAGCGATGACCTCCAGCCTAGACAAGGTCGAGAGCAGTGGGCGCCTACCCCTCGGGGCTGGGAATCGGGGCTGGCACCACAACACCGATTAAAAATAATTCAAAGACGGCTACCACCTTTTGGCTGAACACAAGAAACCTTTTACCGATGGCGATTTAATCAAGGAAGCATAGGCCGCTGCCCCAGAGACTGTGTTCAGCGACCTCTAAACAAAGACCAAGTCAACATCGCACTCTGTGGTGAACTGCTTGGCCCTGCAACAGTGACAAGGAGGGTGGAGCCACTGTGAGAGGACGTGGATGAACAACTGTTGAAAGGCTTGTCACTCTGTCAATATTTTTGAATACAGTTCCACAAATCCCTGGATGTAATGGACAAAGCTCAGCTGCTTGTATTTGTCAGAATGGCATCCAGGATTCAACACAAAGGAGGACTTCCTATAATGGGGTATGTGCAGTGTGCACGTTGGCTTTATACGACTGTGCTGTAATGACCCTGGTTTTCCTGACTTAGTGAATTGTCACTGTGTGATTCATATGCAGGCATTGGCTGGGAAGGTCGTGGACTTCTCTCATGGAGAAAGTGGTCAACTCGATTCAAAGCCCATTTAGCGCTTATTCAAGGCGTTATTGAATGAGCTACATGACGCTTAATCAAATCAAAGTAACAGACACCTCAAAGAAGGTCACAGACCGTGTTCAGTCACAGCCATCCCACTGACTTGAGAGAGTCACATGACTGCAACAGGTTTGGCCTTCTGATGGCATTGTGAAAAAGCGATTTTGCAGGATGGGACATAAACTGCAATAAATTGCACTGATCAGTTTGTTAGCACACATTACATATCTACTTTGTAAAATGCTTATGGTAAATAAGTTTGTTCATTTTTGTTGTGTTTTGCTACAATTTACAAAATTATTTCCTCACACAAATGGATAATATACCACATTTTGTGTTGGAATCAAATTACATAATGAAACTCAGAATTTAAGGTATATTGTACAATTCTTCCAAGACAGCTATGGCTTGTTTGATATGCTAGTTAGATTGTTTTCTTGGTTGCATTAATTTGACCATCCTTTACGAAAGGATGGAGGGAATGCCGCCCCACGATTTCTTGCGGCAGGAACATTTAAAGCGATCCACCATTTGGCCGTTCACAAAGTAATCAACATGACCCACAATTATTTTCATACAATAGTACTAATTAGGTGAGTGCTGCATGCAGCGCTGAACTATTGTTAAGTTCTATTCTTTCTTTCTATTTCTTGACCAACTATGGGACTTATCTCCTTCCACAATATTTCACCTCGAGACTCTATTCCATTTTTTATGATGGAAGTCAATGCCCAATTCTCTGACATATCAACTACTTCAGACTTTGTAACTTGGTCAATTTTTAACCTTTAACCTTCATTCAAACATTTAACAAAGAATAGATTTTCGATATAATTTATTCTTTTTTCAAAATCACAGTTTATTTTCAATTTCATTGCCGCTTCTTATATTTCCAGTTGGTCTCATTGACTTTGAGGAATCCTACTGCCTACGTCAGTAGGATTCCCTTAGCAATGGTCATTAGGTCCTTATGCATTCTCCTTCACAACTTTCCTTATCCTCATGGCGTTTTCCATTGAGGTTGTGAAAGGGGTTAGAAGAAGATACGAGGGGATTCTTTGGAGTGTGCAGCCGGAGCCTCATCAGTGAATCCGGCCGTGCATTGTGAATCCCACAATGACTACCAGATAAGGGGCTTTTTATTTTGCACTCTTCAGCAAACTTTGCCTACTTGTTTTATATTAAAGCGGCATTGAAAACATTTCCCTTACGCGTGTTAACATGTTTTATTCATCCCCACAAAAGTTATCTCTGCCATTTTATCAAGGTTACATAAAAGAAAAATAATTAGAAAAAGAAGAGTGAAATCCAATGTTTTTGCCAGGACTCCAGTTTCTGAACATTATATTATATGAGTTTGTGTGCCTTATGCTACAATGGTTCCCAACCTTGTGACTGTATATACATTTATAGACAGTATATATTGTCATCATGGCCTATCGTGGACGACCATTTCCCAATATACTGGTCAGTTAGACAATGAAGTTGGCCATTCTAGATCCCAAATCCAGATGGAATTCTACTTCCCTTAATGCCACAAACCATGCAATCATAAGTTTCCGTCCTTATCTGCAATAAAATAGGAATGCAAAGAAATGTTATTTAGATTCCTGACTGGCCCATACAATATGAGCACCCACGTATGCACTGTGGAATGAGTTAGATGGATTTGAGTGGTGGGTCTTGACCACCAAGGTGTGTGAGAGTGATCATGGAGGGATCAAATAAAGGAGAGGTGGAGTGACAATTCCAGGAATACCATTTGGCGATGAATTTAGTATAGGAGCCTTCCAATCAGTCTCAGACAGCCATGAGTGGTCAGAGCAGGGGAAATGCTGTGCAAGCTGACCACTATCAAGGTGCACAGGTAGTGTGAAGGGGGGCAGATGTGCGTGAGGGCGCAAAACTGTTAAGAGCTCGGCTTCTGCACTAACCAGCTGCATAGACGGATTATGAGACATCGGGCCCCTGGGCATGTGGACTCCGCAGCCCCCCCCCTTCCCCTCCCAACACAAACACACGCACCCAGAAACACGAAAATATTGGCAATAAAAAATAATAGCCTAAGTAAGTCATTGGCCTATACATTCACCTGCAACTCAGCAGGATTTGTAGCACATAAGGCAACATCACAATAATTATTACAAATAAATACATCTTTATTCAAACAAAACAGGATTTACAAGGGTTGCCATTTTTGGCGATTTGAACGAATTCCGTTAGTTTATAACAGGGGTCAACAACCTTTTCAACATGCAACATTTTTTCGTTAATGGGTGTGCCTTAAGCAACACTATATTAAAAATTAAGCTGAATTATTACACAGCGACCAAAAACATTTGGAAGACCTGGAATTGTACTATTTCCATATAGTCCACAATCATGCATCAACATTTTCAATATTTTTTTGGTTGTTATATTTGCAACAAGGGTTTACAAATTATAATTACATATGTCCCATCTTAAAATACCATTTTCAGAAACTAATTCAAAAACACTGATCAGCACTGATAATGTAAAAAACGAGAAAATATGAGAATGCTGGAACCATCCATCAATATCTTTAAGAAATGTACAGCTTTGTAAAACCATGTGAAGGCGACGCATACAGGCCACTTGCAACAATATTTTAAATATTTTCTTCTCTATTACTCACAACATAGGTTCAAAAACTATGAATTTATTCCGTTCCAGAACACTACTTTCTGTAACTTATTCAAACATATTTGCACTGGGAGGAAATGCCCAAAACAGAATAAAGTGCAAAAAAAAATCGGTAGTAATGATTATGCTGCCGCATTGTGCTGTGACATTTTTTAATAATAATAATAATTTAAAAAAAAAAGAATATATATATATATAGATATTTTTTTTATAGATATTTTTTTTGTTCGCCGTTGCTCCATGTTTAAATCACAGTGCCTTGTTCGCGACCTTTAATTTTTGTATTTCTTTACTGATTGCTTCGACAATGCAACATTGTTGGTTCCTCACCGCTCTCGTACCTGGCTCAGATCACACAGATGGAGATCCATTGTAAAGAGCAGCATGATTGGCTCCCATGAGGGTCTCGTCTCGGATGTTACGCACTCCTACTTTGTCCTGCTTTCTCTCCTTTGCATTCACCCTTAAAGGAGAGCAGGAAAGCAAGGGGTGCAGCCGCTGATGAATGGCAGATCATGGTCCGCTTATAAAAGCAGTACCTAAATGGACTCGCTGGGTCATCTACATTAACATTCAGGGCATTTAGCAGACGCTTTTATCCAAAGCGACTTACAATAAGTAAGTATCCTACTTACAATAAGTAAGGATCCTACTTCCCATTGTCGATGCTCAGGTCTTTTGTTCTTTATGGCCCGTCTCTAGCCTCAGTTTGGGTTGAAATTCTAAAGATAATGTTTGTTGTGGTTCAGAATAAACTTTGGTTTGTGTGTATAAACGTATGTGTATTTCAGTTTAGGGTGTCTATTATATGTTGCGCCTCTGAAGCAAGCCGCATGAAGTAACAGTGGATTGCATAGTAGGTGAGAAAAGCAGGGAAAATGCTTCCAAAAGGCAGCAACAAATCCACTACAATGCGTCAACTGTGTTCAGCCTTGCATCTCTTTGCATGTTATTATCATGCTGAGTCCATTTGGTCCTAGAAACTGACCAATAAAGGCCAACCGATTTGTTCCAAATATTGTCAAACCGAGAATTGAAGTGGACATTCTCTGATAAACAACAGGCAATGTTTGTAAGTCAATTGTATTCAGTTCCAACGTTTAGGGATTAGCCAACATTATGATCTTGAATCATTTCCATTTTATCTCTCAGATTTATATCTCTATTTCAATTATGAACTTTGAGCAAGTATAGCTATTACATTTTTTGGGGTGAAAACAACACCAAGACATTATTTTCATCCAACAAGTGACAAATATATACACTTTTAAGGAGACAATTATCAGTTGAAAAGGAAATAGTAATTTTGATTTTCAATTTTTCTGTTGTTAGGGGCCAAGGGCCGGCTAATGGCAGGATGTAGATACATAGCTGAACATGTCAGAAGGAAGAGGACTCATGCTCTTGAGATGTCCTTCAAACATTAAATATACAGCAGTGCATTGTTTTGGTCCATGCGCTCCTCTATTGAGATAGATGATTATGGAAATTGGGCGTTTAGGGTTTAAAGGAAAATTATTTATTTCGAATAAATTAGCCCCTTGTGTTGGTACAGTGTCTGACACGCATTTTTTCATGTTCTCTTCGCAGCACTTAAAAGTGACAGAAGGCCAATATGCCTTTACAGCCGAAGAGTCCTTTTCAGCAGAAATGAAAGCACATGTATATCATCAGCCACCTGGATGTGTCTAGAAGCTTTCATTTTTAATGGGCGCTGGGTGACAGGGCAAACAGAGGGCAGGCTTAACCCCTGCATACTTTGAAATGGTAATGACACATTACATAGAAAAAATATTCACTCAAAATACTGGCCTTTTTTCATTGTCAAAACATGAATCGATCTGCCAGGACACAGGCGACAAATATCAACCTAAAGTTTGACAGAAGCACTTTTGTCCCTTCAAGCCTTTAAAGGCTTCTGCTAATGGATATCTTTATTGACACATGTGTGTTTGTGTGTCTGTACTGCACACACAAACACACACTGAATATTTGGATATTCTTTTTCCTAAATGTTCTGGTGATCTCCCCAGGTTTTGGATTTCCATGGTAAGATTCCCACTATTCTGTATACAGAAGATGTTGGGGCAAACGAGGGGATAATGGTCTTAGAATGTTTTTTAATAACAAACATATTTAGCTATCAATGTTTGAAAGAGGCCAAAGGATACCAAAGTACTACTTAGAACAGGTTGGTAATTAAATAAACATAAATGTAACAGGTAGCAATGTTTTTAGGCCAGCCTCCAACCTAATCAGCTGAGGTGAAAGATTCTTGGGCGGCACGTTGAGCATAATGTTTTTGCGTTTCTTGCGTCAGTCGATAGTCGTATTTGACCATTGTTGTGTTTGTTGCATTGTGTGCATTGATTTGTAGCACATTGATTAGTAATTGTTTGAACTGTCAGAGTGTTGTATTGTTGCCAAATATTCACACCCTTGGTTCGTTATTGAGGATCAAGTATTCAACCACACTGTGGTATAATGATGATTATTGGATGACAATAGGCAATGTAAAGTTAGGTCATGCCAGGCTCCATCTTCGGCGACAGGATGGAGGTGTATGGTGGTCTTGCAATAGAGAAGGCGGCAGTTTCAGTAGTATTCGGCTTGAGGATACATTCAAAACCATGGAGAGAAATAGAAATCGAAGTACTTCGACAGAAAGTAGTATTTTAACCTATGAAAAAAAGGCGGGGCCATTTTCCCAACCGTCTTCCTATCAAACTTCCAATTCTTTCTGCCTTTGTGGTTAGTTCCAAAAACGGCGCCTCCCAAACTCAATAAAGGACATTTGTAACGCGGATATACTACTTTCCGTCTGCGGTCAACAGAATAATAACATCTAACCATGCCACCACCTGCCCCCTTGACGCTATCCCCTCCTCTCTCCTCCAGGATGTCTCAAGCGAGATCCTGCAATTTCTCACCTCAATTATCAACTCCTCCCTCACTTCAGGCATTGTTCCAGCGTCTTTCAAGACTGCCAGAATAAAGCCTCTCCTCAAAAAAACAACTCTTAATACCACCGACATCCAGAACTACAGATCGGTATCTCTTCTTTCATTCCTGTCTAAAACACTGGAACGTGCCGTTGCTAACCAACTGTCCTATCTCTCATCTAACAACCTCCTTGACCCTCACCAGTCAGGTTTCAAGAAGGCACACTCCACTGAGACGGCTCTCCTCGCGGTGACTGAGTCCCTCCGTGCTGCCAGAGCCTCGTCCCTCTCTTCGGTTCTCATTCTCCTCGACCAGTCCGCAGCATTTGACACGGTGAACCACCAGATCCTCCTTGCCACTCTTGCTGAACTTGGCATTGCTGAATCTGCTCTTTCCTGGTTCACATCCTACCTGACGAA
Source organism: Gadus macrocephalus (assembly GCF_031168955.1). Lineage (NCBI taxonomy): Eukaryota > Metazoa > Chordata > Actinopteri > Gadiformes > Gadidae > Gadus > Gadus macrocephalus. The sequence goes on along the minus strand of NC_082396.1, from coordinate 12,424,411 downwards.
CCGCACCAAGTGACATGGAATGGCTCCTTGTCCAAACCTTGCACGCTTGAAACTGGTGTCCGTCAAGGCTCTGTACTGGGGCCTCTTCTGTTCTCCCTCTATACCAGATCTCTGGGCTCGGTAATTGCATCACACGGCTTTTCCTATCACTGCTATGCTGACGACACGCTATTTCTCTCTTTCCCCTCATCTGAAAAAACCCTGATTGCAACACACATATCGGAATGTCTGGCGGACGTCAGCACCTGGACAACTGCCCATCACCTGAGGCTTAGGCCGTTTCTCAATTCCTAGCACGCGTACTACGGACTCGATGACTTGCAAGTACGTACTTGGCAAGTCCGTACTTCAAGCACAGACTTGCGAGCACGCGAGTACGTACCTGCAATTGGAACAGCAGCAGACTCGATGACGTCACCACCTCTGCTCGTCCGTTAACTGTGCTACGGCCTCATTTAGGCATATACTACTAACAATAATATAAACAAATGATATGAAACAAAATCCCAGCCTCTTTCATTTTCAAATAGTATATAAATATTCTGAATGAATAAAAATTGAAAAGATATGCGTGTCCTGTCTTGTGTATAAGCTACATATATATATACATATATATATATACACACACGACTTTATATATATATATATATATACAGTGCTCGGGCAACGACTGATGACGTTTCGCGAGTCCACGAACACACGAGCGCGCACAAGTACGCGAATTGAGAAACGGCCTTAACCTCAACAAAACCGAGCTCCTCCTAATCCCAGGGAAAGATTGCCCACACATGGATTTACTGGTCACCGTCGAGAACATCACTGTATCTCCCTCTCCAACTGCCAGAAACCTCGGTGTGGTATTGGACAGTTATCCTGCACTGCAAACATCACTGCGGTCGCCCGATCCTGCAGATTTGCACTTTACAACATCCACAGAATCCGGCCCTTCCTCACAAGGGAAGCAGCTCAACTTCTAGTCAAATCACTGGTCATTTCCCGCCTCGACTACTGCAACTCACTCCTGGCTGGACTTCCTGCCTCTGCGATTAAACCTTTGCAGCGCATCCAGAATGCGGCAGCGCGCCTCGTGTTCAACCTACCGAAGTTCTCCCATGTGACTCCCCTCTTCCGGGACCTCCACTGGCTCCCTGTAGTAGCTCGCATCAATTTTAAGACGATGGTACTGGCATACAAGGCAGTCAATGGAACTGCCCCTGCCTACCTACAAGCATTGCTAAAGCCACACACCCCAGCTCGATCCCTCCGCTCAACTACCTCAGCTGGACGTCTGGAGCCGCCATCGCTAAGAACTAGCAAAGGCCGTTCAGCAAAGTCACAACTTTTCTCGGTTTTGGGACCTCAGTGGTGGAACGAGCTCCCTGTCGCTCTCAGGACCGCAGAGTCGCTCACTATCTTCCGAAAAAGACTCAAGACTCACCTGTTCAGAGTCCACCTCGACACTGCATAGCCACCCTCCCCCCTTCTGGCCACCATTGTAAACTGTATTGTATTGTATTGTAGTACTTAACTGTGTAGCAACTGCAGTAGCTGCTATCATGGCTGTAACACGGGGAATTGATTAGCCTAGCGATTGTGGTACTTGCACTTGGTTCTATGAACATCCTTTCTGTACAGACAGTGATATATTGATGCACTTCTTATGACAAATGTACTTATTGTAAGTCGCTTTGGATAAAAGTGTCTGCTAAATGCCCTAAATGTAAATGTTAGCCAATCCTGAACTTGGTGTTCAGCCACTTGACAAAGAGGGAGAAATTGGTGTTTTGGAGTCAAGGTAAGTGCATTCCATGGTAGCCCGCATGTCTTTCCTCATAATAATGTACGTGTATTCACATTTACTTATTCATTCTTTGTAGAATGCAGTCCCTGGATATTGGCGAAGACAAGTGTGACTCTCCGGATTAGGGGCAGGCAATCTGTAATCCTACATCTGACATCCAGACGGCCATCCTCTCCAGGAGGATAAGAAGTGGAACAGGCCTTCCTTGCAAGATCATTATGAGGCTTGATGACCCAAGACGTTTCGGCCTGCTTGCCCCGGTACAGCCACCACCCACATCCGAACTTGTGCGGGTACAAGTGTCACGAGGAAACCTTAATCCAGAGAACCCTCAAGAAGATGCAACACAATAGCCGTAAGGCAAAAAACAAACCATTAAGCACTGCTACTTGCATTTTTTTCAATATCCCAAATAAATGTTTTTCAATTACAATTAGGGCATTTAGCAGATGCTTTTATCCAAAGCAACACGGTTAATACACACATTGACGGCAGAGTCAACCATGCAAGGCGACAGCCAGTTCGTCAGGAGCAGTTAGGGTTAAGTGTCTTGCTCAGGGACACATCAACACTCAGCTAGGAGGAGCTGGGGATCAAACTAGCAACCTTCAGTTTCAAGACAATTGCTCTACCTCCTGAGCGAAGCCCGACCCTGTTCTAACCAAAAAGTGTGTATTATTGAACTTAAAGAAAGGTGGTGCAAACATCTGTTATATAAAAAAAAGGGAAACATTTTAAAACTATATACAATATATTTTTCTTTACAATGTTTACTTACAAACATCTACACGTCCAGGCGGCGGACCCTGAAGCCCGTCTAGTGGGCCATGGGGTCAGGAAATGTGTCCCTAATGTCCAGACACAGCAGCTGTGTCTGGACATTAGGGACACATTTCCTGACCGCACAGGGGGCCAGGCAGCATGGCCGCACAGGCCGCCATGCTGCCACAACACAAGATGTCGGAATCCATCTCCCTGCAATTCCGACAAGTTTACCAGTGACGTACTTGAGCAGATACATAATGTACGACTGCTGCGCAAATTGTTCATGCTGTCGTTACCTATTATGTTGGCCAACACTCTTACACTGACCGTTCTGTTCAACTCTCAACTCTGTCGACTCTTTATGAACACCTACCTCGGGCATGTCCGAGGTAGGGCCTCCAAATACGGCTTCTTTGAAACAAATGCACATGGCTAGCATTGAATTGGGTGGGGAAGGGTCAACAACGAGTTGTTAAGACAGTGTTGTTAATATCTACTCCGAAGCTGTAGGGTGAGCTCTGTAGAGAAAAATGCGAGCGCAAACCGAGCAAACAGCGAAGGAATAGCCGATCCTGCATAGTGGGCCTTTAATAACTGACTCAAGTTCTGGCCATTCGGGGGGGGGGATGGTTTAGGTGTATTGCGGAGGCCCCTCTGCCCATTACAACAGATTAATCTAATGTACTGTTGCTGTACCTTCACAGGGAATCATTCCCTGGAACCCTTGACACTCATCGTTCCCCTGAACGGCTATCCTAACTAGATCAACTCCCCAGTCATGGTTCCTAGAAGTCATACAGTGCAATTCAATTAGCAAGTCTAGATGGTTGACCCTACATAGTTGACAAACCAAATGCCCTCTTGAACTTTGTGCACTTTGACGTTCCGGCTGTGTAAACAACATAAGAGGGTATTTGGCTGTTTTGTTTTTACCCCTTTAGGCCTACAGAACAGCAGATTAGTGAGAGCGACATCTGTTGGCTGGCCAGAGGGCATTTAATACCATGTGCTGAGAGAGAGAGAGCGATATACAGAGAGTGGGAGAGAGAGAGAGAGAGAGAGAGAGAGAGAGAGAGAGAGACACAGGGAGTGTGGGAGAGAGACAGAGCAATACAGGGAGTGTGGGGGAGAGAGAGAACGATACAGAGAGTGTGGGAGAGAGAGAGAGATACAGAGAGTGGGAGTGGGAGAGAGAGAGGGAGAGAGATATACAGGGAGTGTGGGAGAGAGAGAGAGAGAGAGAGAGAGAGAGAGAGAGAGAGAGAGAGAGAGAGAGAGAGAGATACAGGGAGTGTTGGAGAGAGAGAGAGAGATTCACCTATGTCAGAAGGTTAAGTCCATCAAGAAGTCATTCGGTGCTTTTAAAACAGAAAATATGGAACATCATAAATATGCATGGAGGGAAATGAACAAGCCTAACTCAGGGAGTGTTTACTTTGTGTTGAAATGTAATACAGAAGAATGACAACCTCCAAGAGCAAAGATAGAGCACCTATGACATGTGTTAATGGTGTCCAAATTGAATCAAGTTCTGGCCATTTGGGCGGTTGTTTGGGTGTCACGAAGCTCCCTTAAAGGTCCCTAACCCTTTATGAGGTTTTCTAACATTAATATGAGTTTCCCTAGCCTGCCTAAGGTCCCCCAGTAGCTAGAAATGGCGTTAGGTGTAAAACGAACACTAGGTATCCTGCCCTGCCTTTGAAAACTGAAAGCTCAGACAATCCAATTTCGAATTTGGCCCCATATGTTGTCATAAGGGGCCAAGTTACCTCCCTTTTCTCTGCATTGCTCGCCAAGAGAATTTGGCCCGCCAATGGGCCCTATTTTAAAGGTCTGAAACGCAAGTGAGAAGCGCCAAACGCAAGTACCTTTGTGGGCGCTTCTATGGCGATGTTGCTATTTTACCGGCGGATAAATGACTCTTGCGTCCGGCGCAAATCTAGAAACGGTTGGTCTGAAGTAGCCTATACACCCATAGGTGTGGTTTGGGCGTAACGTTCAATAAACCAATGAGAGTGCCATCTCCCATCCCCTTTAAGAGCCATGAGCGCATTTGAATCTGACGAGTTGATATTTTGACAGCGTGTTTGCAGTGTCCGATGAGACAGATGCATGATGAACACATGAATTTCAAACTTCAAATGGCTCGGTTCATGGCCAAATAGTATGGCCTGATTCACACATGGAATAGCGTTTTCTTCCACAACTTCAGAAATACTGGGTCCTCAAATAAATTTCGGCAAAGAAAACTTAACACACATATGATATGCGATAACTGTGGTTCTATTTAATGATATACGCAATACATTAACAAACATCGTTTCTTACCATTATTGTATGCATTATCGTTATCGACTTACGTTCCTAATATGCATGCCGTTAATATACATTGCCATGGACTGTATTATGCGTTACGTGTTTAGTTGGTGTGTGTTTAAACGCATTCATTAATTATTTTACACATACACACACGCGCGCCCGCATTCAATCATTCTTTCTAACACTAACTCGCGGTAAAACCATGTTTTCTCACGATCAAATACTCATCAACTCATCAATCCTAAAAGTTATGGGCTTGTACACGATGTCTGTTTCAAGAAAATATGTGTTTGCTGTACGGTATTTGCAGATGCATTGATTTGAAAGTACAACTCATTACCGCTGTATCAGCTGTTCTCTCCCAAATAATTTACCAAGAATGCGCATGTTGCAAACTAGCAACAACACATGCGTCACTGTAGAAAGTAAATTGTGCTGGATGCAAGATAAGGCCCAATGAGCTACGACAGGGGTCAGCAACCTTTTCTACATGCAGTGCCAGTTTGACATTTTCTCGTTAATGAGTGTGCAACACTATATTAAATATTAAGCTGAATTATGACACAGCAACCAAAAGTATTTCCAGAAGCCCTGGAATTGTATTATTTCCATATAGGCTAGTCCATAATCATGCATCAACATTTCAATTTTTTTTTCTATATTTGCAACATGGGCTTACAAATTATAATTACATATGTCCAATCTTAAAACACCACTTTCAGAAACTCATTCAAAAACATATTTGCCGACCCCTGAGCTACGACCAAGCGAGCGACACTTCTGTGTGTGTGTGTGTGAATAAACACACTGTAACACAAGTGTTGTAGCCTACACTTCTTTGTTATTTGGATAACCGTTCTGCTGTTGGTGGTCTCTGGTATTTCCACAACAAGACTCTAGTGGGGGTTATCTCAGCCATTGAGATGGTTGAGAAGGAATTGGTTGAAAGTAACTTTGGCCTCGACTCTCTGAAGTCCATGAACCGCGACATGGAGGAGGAAGGGATTGTACTCAGGGAGCTGAGCTGCCGGAAAGCTTCGGCGGCAGTTCAGCTCCCGGAGTACACCGCTGGACCGGACGGCTTCGACGGCGGCCAGACTGCTGCCGAAGCTTCGGCGGCGGTAGCTCGGCGGCAGTCCGGCAGCTCAGCTCTGGGAGTACAACAGTAGTCCAGTACAGTAGTCCCCTGGTCTGTTTAGCAGTAACTCCTGAGTAGTTACTTTATAACTGTCACTTAGGGCCCCGTTAGGGCCCTGGTCGTTCATCATTCGTTACTCATTTGTTCCTCAGTAATACCCACGTTTTTGCGTACCTTATTGTAAAGTGTTACCGGAATGAGAGATGCCAATTAGAAGACAAGCCTGGGAACCAGATGCAAGCTAATGTTTATATGATATGTTTTTATTTGCTCTGCACATAAGGTCTGGCTCCCCTCCCATGATTTCTGTCTGGGACGAGATAGACCAACCATTCACAATTGTTTATCCATTTATCTATTTATTTAGAGGTCTGTTGATTCCGCTAGCACTTAATTAATATGACTGCACTCAATGATTTTGTTTTGAAGGAATACATAATGGCATTTTGCAGAAGCATTTTGGTCTGCGCCCGTTGGGCTCCATGGAAACCGAAAATGAACAGAGATGTATTGTAATTTTTGTTACAGTTGGAATAGGATCACGTTTATGCCCTGTTTACACCTACCCGATAGTGGGCCCCGATGGTGCCCGATGGCTAAATCAGCAGCTATCGTTATAACATCGGCAAATAGCGTGGTTGCATCGGGAAACACGTTACTCTTCCCGGGAAAATTGTTAGACAACGGGAAGAAAAGCTCAATGATCGGGCAACATCGGCAAAGAACAAACATGTTTGTTAATTTTGGATCTATCGGGGTAGAATCGGTTACCAGGTGCTGCTATGGGCTAATCGGCTATAATCGGGAATAGAACGGGAGCATAACGTAAGACATCGCAAGACGTGCGGGAATTTTCCTGGGGTACATTGGCTATATTCGTTAATCTTCCGCGCTTTATCGTGTTTTATTGTGTTTATATCGGCAACCTCAACACACGAAAGACCCCCGAGAGACACCCGACGTCTCTAGGGAAGACATACGGAATAACTCGTTTATTACACGAATGCACACGAATTACACCCGATAGAGTCACGCTGTTTATTTTTTACCCGATTTAGACCCGATGTAAGCCAATGTAACCCGAAACATACAGATTGCAGGCCGAATTATACCGATAGTCTAACGACAAATAACGATTGTGACCAAATTGTGTTAAGGAAGACCCTCAACCTGTCACTTGGGTATAAATAGGGGGTGATCGATGGATGTCCTACTTTTATAATTAAAGGGGTAATTCGCCCATTTAGAACCGGCGTTCAATTATTATAAAATCGCTATTGTAATATAAATAAATATCAGTCTAAACCAGTCTCCCCTTGGCCTTCTCCCGAAATGACGCCAAATGGCGCCAAATGACGCCAAACGCGTCATTTGACGTGTTTGGCGTCAGTCGAAATGACGTCAAATGACGCCAAACGCACTTCGGGTGTCTTCGCTGGCATAAATCGTTACGTTATCGTTATAACATCGGGTATGTGTAAATGCTACCCGGATAAATTGACCCGATCATACATTTTTAGCCCGATGTAACCCGAATCACCCCGACTTCCACATCGGTGGTCCATCGGCCATTAGCGGCCATTAGCGGGATGGTGTAAACGGGGCATTACACCTGGTGCAAAGTGAATCAAACCAGAGTGGAACGGGTCTGCCGTTTTCAAGCGGACCAGAATTTGTTTGTTTGGTTTGCATCAGAGTCCAAATGAGGGTCACACCACCCAGAGCCAACCTGGGGAAACTAGAGGGTTGTTCCCCTGGGCTCATCGTTCCCCTGGATGTCTATCCTTGCAACATCATCTCATGCCTCTTGGCTCATGGAAAGATTGTTTAATTCAATAAGCAAGTGCAGATAGCCCAACGTCCTTGATAATTGAAAATAACCTATATATATTATATAAACCTATATTCTTTATTTTTTTTGCATTTTAATGCTTTATTATAGAGTGAGATATAAAGGAAGGTATGGGAGAGAGGGGAGGACATGCAGCAAATGACCATGGGCAGGACTCGAACCCGGGACGCTGCGTTTAGGACTGAGCCTATATGGTACACGCTTGAAACATATATACCTATATTCTGCGGCATTTTCGATCGGAAAAGCGACCCACGCCAGAGTTTCCGTTGTCCGGTAATTAAAAAAAATAGGAGGACCGCAAATTCTAAATGCTCCGGTCAGAATGACCAAAGGAAATAATTCTCTTTGCACAATGAATTGGGTTTAAATATGCTATGGTGGTCGTTTGTTTAGCCAATTCATGTAAAACAATGATGGTTTTGATTGCGATATTTCCCTCGTGCCGGGTTGGGCCGGGACTTTGATCGAGCGTTTTTTTTATTTTTTTAATCATTGCTTTATTGGCCTAATCTGAGGAGAAATCTGTGCCATAAACAGAAATATTATAGGCCTTTATTACACGGGTCTTCTCAATGCCATGGTACGCTCCATTCACTTTCAGGGGTAGCAGTCCGGTAACTTGCTGCTGCTGACTTAAATCAGCAGCGGCACGCTTCACAGCTGCCAAATATCAAAAGAAGTAAAAAAAAAAAAAAAAGTTAAAATGAAACCTTCCATGTCACATGACCGGCACCAATTTTTTCTAGCGGAAACACTGAGCCATGCACAGGGATGATGCAGACTACTTGGGGTTGTTCAGTGTTAAGAGGCCTGTGGTGCAGAAAGAGTTCTGATTGTTGGCTGTAGTGTTGTCTGTTGGTTTGAAGGTTCTGTGAAGCAGACCATATATAAACGGACAGCGCTACTGATTGAATGACGCCGTGATAGCGACGCAGACAATTATGTTTCAATCTAAATACTCTGTTGATGATCTGTTTGTGTGTGTCAAAATAAAAGTCCCTCCTGGGGTTACGCTGTTTATGGCACGCAGGTTTGAACTAAAATAACCCCTTTGGCTCGAGTTCATTGCGCCTCAATAGCATAACTCATAGCACGTGGGTTGATAATCAGCGGTTAGTTTGGAGGCCGCTGGTTGGGCTTCAATCATAAGCAGCACGGAAGCACTTTGCAATCACAGAACAAAGGGCTCCACAGGGCTCTCATTGTAGATATTGGAGGAAGGGAACAGTCATCCGGTGAATGATTTCAACAGAGCAGTACGATGCATCTATGCTGCGCACACCTTCGTCAGACTCTTTCTAAAATACCAAACATGCATTACTTTAACATTCCTATCCCCCTAAGGGCCAACCTTCGAGTGTTGTTTACCTTACAGAGGTACAGAGGTCTTCCTCAGTGGTCCTTGCTGAGCCAAGTCACTTCAAGGCTTCTTGTTGGTGTACATCGCTACCAATAGGATTTAATATACTCTACAATTACTACAATAAATAATAAAATACTATGATCTAAGGCAGATCCCCCTTCCCCCACAAATCCTATTCTCTAGCCCCAAAATCCAATCCATACGGTATGTGAGAATCTGCCTCTTCTTACCGACGCTGAGCAAATGGCCAGCTCCAAGACACTCCATACGTGACATCATCAGGATTCACAGCTCACCTGCACCTTTATTGACAGTGGATTGGGATTTCTGTGGACTCAGAAAGGTTGGAAATTTCTTCCGCCCAAATGAGCTTAATTTTCCAGAAGCAAACCAGAAAAAGCAATTATCCAGCAGGAAAAATCTGTTTGCTGAGGGGATGACCTTTCAGACCCTCAGCAGCTGAGGCGGGCCTGACTCCATTCCCTTCCTATTTGGAGACAGCTCTACAATAATCCCCCCCAAGGTGGAACCACACCACTAAGGTACAGGTATTTAATGTATAAAGGTTGGAATTCGAAGCTCACTCTAATCGATTTGGTTGATGCACAAAACTGTCATGCATCGCTGGTCCATGTCATCGATGAACAATGTGGCATCATAATTTACCACGGGAAAACGTCTTTCATTAAAACTCAGTGGGGATAATATCTCCACCATTAGAATATAGAGGATTATCAGACTATGTTTGGAATTACATACTCTGCTAACCCCACATCTCCTCCCAAATTAAAAATAATTACAAATCGATTTAATGGAATTAAAGTGAGCCATGTCTAATTCCAGTGATGCACTGCGATGAACCGGGTTTGCGGTGTGCATGTTGACTCTGTTTTGATGCGACAGGGACTGTTGAGGAGTGTTGCGGCACAAGTATCAACATCAGAAAGGTATGAGTTAAATATCACAAAGTGAATACCATGAGAACTGAGGCCGCGGCTTATCTGACCCCCCCCCTGGGCTGTGGGCGGACCAGCCAACGCAACACACCTGCTTGGAGTTCTGCATTTTATTTCCCAATCCATGAAAAAAAAAAGAAAATTAAACCATCATGTGGGCATTGTCCAAATGGCCTGCTAATCTGTTGTTTTGAAAGGCCAGTGGGAGAACTTTTGCACCCTGAATGCTCACCATCAGCATCACACACCGTGTCTGAAAAACAGTCTTCCCTTCTGGAACATGTGAGACCTCTCCGATTTGAACAATTGTTATACGTGAAATACTGAGGTGTCAAAGATCAAGTAAAATGTCACAGATTAACACAGGAAATTACAAACATAAAAGGGTTCAAAGGCGGCTAATTCAAAAACAATAACTATAGGTCACTTTAAATATCCCTACAGTCGGCACCTTTATTCCTGGTAGGTGGCCTTCCTTCTAGGTAAGGGAAGACCCCCTGAGAATAGGAAGGCTGCATGCTATCATCTTCTTACCTCTTTGGTAAATAACCATGCTCCTTGCATTTGGAATGTTATTGTTTTTTGTCACACACATTTTACATCTGCATATAAAATAGGTTATATAAGGAACAACAACAAAAACATCAAACATCAAAAGGAACATGACGTACACTTAAAGATTATCAGCTAAAGGCCATCTAAAAACTAAACTAACTAGTAAACGATCGTAACTAAGAACTGTTATACTTTGGTAAAGCACATTACTGTGTGTACACGTTATTTTCATGCAAAAACATGGGGCACCTATTCCATAAATAAACATGAATTCATCTAGGGAGGGAATTCAAGTGTGTAATTCAATTACCAAGTTAGGAATCCCATACAGAATACAGTTAAAAGATGACCATGAAACATCTGCCTTTTGGTACACACCACCCAAACTGCCACTGGCTGTAGACTCTGAAACGCCAGAGAGAGGGAGGGCCAGAAAAAAGGGACAGAGTGAACAAAAATATATATTATAATAATATTTGATACATTTTAATGACATTAATATAATATTTTTTTGTGTTGATGTGTTTGGGTTGTATTCTATATTGGAAAATATTACTTTCGGTTGCCAACTGCTTATCAAGCGGAGAGTTCCAGTGAATGTGTTCTGTTATGTGTTACACTACAAGTTTGTGGAGCTTGGGTCTGCCCTGGAACAACTGGGTCATACCATTAGACGGGGGAGCCCCACTGGGGCCTCTGTCCCCTTTCCTCAGGCTGTGGAGCGCCTGGCCAGAGGAGAGCCCTGCCGCCAGGAGACCTGCAACACATCCTGTGGGTCAGTCCACATCCTGCTGGTCCCCAGTGGACCCAAGCCCTCAACGAAAGTGTGCTTCGGTGTTAATATGAACCACGCTAGACGTGACATTTTAAAAGGGGCCAATGCTTCGCTCGCATGCATGTACACTTCATGCTCTTTTCATTTAACTGTATTTCTTGTATATATACATATATATATATATATATACATACATACCACTGACTGAAGTGATCTATTGCTTTTATACAACGGTTACTATTATGGCAAAACGAAAGTCATAGACACACTACATTTAAAAAGAAACCAAGAAAGTCAAAGTAGCCGTTTTATTAAAGAATACAAAAAAGTAGTCCCTCCTGGCTGCCTTCAAAATGCACGACAGTCGCTATGCAACACACTTTAGCGTCCCTCCAAGAGAAGGCTCGGCTAGAGCGGTTCGCCGGCAATTTATCCTATGGAGCAGTTCACTCGCCGTGTGTCAGGGTGTGTGTGTTTCCCTGTGTTTCCCTCCTGTGTTGATTACTGTTCCCTCCCCTAATGTGTCTCAGCTGTTCCTCGTGTTTGTTATTTAAGCCCTCGTCTTTCCTTTGTTCCTTGTGCTGTCATTGTGGTTGCTTGTGGTTTGCTGTGGTTAGTGTTGGTTGTTAGTCCTGCGTGTTCCTTGTTCCCTCTCGAGTTCCCTGTTGTCTCCCGAGTTCCCTGATTCCTGTGCCTTAGCCTTTAGGTTTGATTAAAGTGCCGTTTTCCTCAATACCGTCTGCGTTTGGGTCCTACCTGCCTGCCTGCACCCGCAAGCCCCTAACAGAATGACAGCACCAAGTTTGGACCCAGCGGACGCTCTGTTTTTCCGTGAGTTGGAGGATTTGTTGGTGACGATAATCCTAGCTATGGATGGCTGGGAGAACATTCCCAGCAGGAAGGAGCAGGAGGCTGTGTTGGGGCGTATGTGCAGGGCTGTTGCGTCAAGGCCAGAGTTGGAGGACGCCTTACCCGAGTGGGCAGTCGAGCTGCTCAACCCCACAACCTTTTGGCCGGAGAGCTACATGCCACTGCCACTGGACTTTGGTGACCGGCCTAAGCCTCCACGCTCCTACTCTCAGCCTCTGCCCCCGGTTCCCCGCTACCAGCCTCTGCCTCCGGTTCCCCGCTACCAGCCTCTGCCCCCGGTTCCCTGCTCTCAGCCTCTGCCCCCGGTTCCCCACTACCAGCCTCTGCCCCCGGTCCCCAGCTACCGGCCTCTGCCCCCGGTCCCCAGCTACCAGCCTCTGCCCCCGGTCCCCAGCTACCAGCCTCTGCCCCCGGTCCCTAGCTACCAGCCTCTGCCCCCGGTCCCTAGCTACCAGCCTCTGCCCCCGGTCCCTAGCTACCAGCCTCTGCCCCCGGTCCCTAGCTACCAGCCTCTTCCCCTGCCTGTGGAGGTCCGCCCTCTGCTCCTGCCGGAGGTGGCCCGCCCTCCAGACCGTCCAGGGGAGGCACGCCCTCCGCTCCTGCCTGTGGGGGCCCTCCTCCACTCCGTCCTGAGGGGGGTTCCTCTTCAAGGCCTTCCTCCTGAGGGGGTCCGCCCTCTACCTGGCCTTCCTCCTGAGGGGGTCCGCCCTCTACCTGGCCTTCCTCCTGAGGGTACCCGCCCTCTACCTTGCCTTCCAGTGGGGACCCGCCTTCTACCTGGCCTTCCTCCTGAGGGGATCCGCCCTCTACCTGGCCTTCCACCAGAGGGGACCCACCCTCTACCCTGTCCACCAGAGGGGACCCGCCCCCTACCTGGCCTTCCACCAGAGGGGACCCGCCCTCTGCCTGGCCCTCCTCCTGAGGGGACCCGCCCTCTACCGGGCCTCCCTCTTGAGGGGACCCGCCCTCTACCTCGCCTTCGCCGGCCTCCTGAAGGGTTCCGCCTTCACCGCTGCCGGCCTTCTGAGGGGGTTCTGTGCCACTGCAGGTCTCCTGAGGGACTGAGCCCTCATCGTCCTTGCCGCCGGCCTCCTGAAGGGTTCCGCCTTCACTCTGTCTCTGCTTGCCTCCCAGGCCGTCCGCCTGAGGCTCCCTGCCATGCCCTGGGGCAGTTTTCTGGCCGCCCGCCTGACGTCCCTCGGCTCTGCCCCAGTCCATTTATTATTTTTTTGATTCCCCCCTCCTGGCGCCCCTCCACCCACCCGTTTTGGGTTTGACTTTCTTTGTTTTTTGCTTGTCGTGGGTCGCCTGGGAGTCGACCCTTAAGGGGGGGTTACTGTCAGGGTGTGTGTGTTTCCCTCCTGTGTTGATTACTGTTCCCTCCCCTAATGTGTCTCAGCTGTTCCTCGTTGTGTTTGTTATTTAAGCCCTCGTCTTTCCTTTGTTCCTTGTGCTGTCATTGTGGTTGCTTGTGGTTTGTTGTGGTTAGTGTTGGTTGTTAGTCCTGCGTGTTCCGTGTTCCTTGTTCCCTCTCGAGTTCCCTGTTGTCTCCCGAGTTCCCTGATTCCTGTGCCTTAGCCTTTAGGTTTGATTAAAGTGCTGTTTTCCTCAATACCGTCTGCGTTTGGGTCCTACCTGCCTGCCTGCACCCGCATGCCCCTAACACCGTGTGCCTAAGCTTTCGTTAGTCTCTCCATCGCCTTGCTCACTCCCGGAGTAACAACATTTACACCCTCTCCATCATCCAACATATGTTTGACTTTGTAACTGTTTCTACTTCCAGGCGCGGAGTGATATGCAAACTTTCACAAAATGATCGGGCGTCATAGCAGTTATGTATACGCTCATTATACAACAGTTAGGAACCAATCAGATCGCTGGATTTAGGCCCCCCGTTGTATAAATATATATATATATTAGTGCTGTCAGCTAAACGCGTTATTAACGGCGTGAACGCAAACCAATTTTAACGGCGTTCATTTTTTTATCGCAAGATTATTATTTTTTTCTTTGGCTCAAAACAAAGAAGCAGTAGCTTGACTGCTATGTTCAAGGCTTTTTTTTTGTATCGTCCTGTTTTGATCAGTATATGCCAATGATGTTAGCAATAAGAAAACATTTTCACAAGACAAGCCGACGCACTTCGCCATGTTGATAAGAGCATTAAAATGAGAAATCAATGGGACAAAGAAATCAAGGGATACTCAAGGGAAAAAAAAAATGCGATTAATCGCAAGTAATCCCGGTTAATCGTGAGTTAACTATGGCATTAATGCGATTAATCGCGATTAAATATTTTAATTGCTTGACAGCACTAATATATACAGTATATGTGACCAATAAAACTCTTGAATCTTGAATCTCTTCACACCCACCGTCCAACAGGGCGGCCACGTTAAGGGCGTGGGTCCGAGGGGAGCTGTGCCACTGGTGCAAGGCGACGCAGCGCACCCCGCACAGGCTCAGCAGCAGGGCCGTCTCCACGGGCCCCTCCAGGGCCAGCCGCCCTGCACTGATGGATCAGAGATAAGATACACCTTTATGAGTCACTGGAGGGCCATTCAGGTGTCACCGCAGAAACAGCAATGAAAAGGAAACGCTCTCGAGGTCAGGGGAAGAGACAGACACAGACACAGACCAAGATGTTTGCGATACAAATATAATAGGCATGCAAATAGAAATAAAGTGAGACCTTGAGCAGCTGCCTTTAGATACCTGCAATTCACCAGAGAGAGACAGAGAGAGAAAGAGAAAGAGAGAGAAGAGGCGGAGTAGTGTTGAGCAATAAAGAGTATGCCCTTGAACCGATGAACATACAGGCCAAGTGTCTCCTTCCATTCCAAAAAGAGACACCTCGCACACAATTCTGCAAACCATCGTTGCCATCAAATTGTAGCCTTTTCAGGATCTCCATTTAAAGTCCCATGGCATGCTACTTTATGGATGCTTTATTATAGATAATAGTAGGCCCCAAACACCGTTTTTGAAGACGTTCCCGAAATTCAGCGGGGCTCAAGCGGGAGACATTCAAGGCCAACAATCCCTTTCTCCTCCATGTCGTGGTTCATGTACTTCAGGGAGTCAAATCCTTTCCCCAATTCATTCTCAACCATAGCTGAGGTAACCCCCACTACTCCACTCGTTGTGGAAATACAAGAGACGAGAGTCTGACATTATGCGCCATAACACCAACAGCGCGAACAACACTTGCGTTACAGTCCTGGAGCTCTAAATAATATCATATAATACATAGATATCTATATCATATAATACATATTATCACGGCCAAGCTGTGTGCGCCTCAAGACGATATTATGAATCACAAACGACTTTGTCGGAGTCTCTGGTTCTTCCCATTCCACATCAATCTGAAATAGACTGAACCGCTCGCTGCCTGCTGCCCCCTGCCGGGCGGTGGTGCTTCACGGCGGTGGTGCCTCGCGACAACCGGCGGCAGGCAGCATGTCGCAGTTCATACAAAGCCAGGGAGTCAAAGCCAAAGTTCCTTTCCCCCAATTCCTTCTCAACCATGGCTGAGATAACCCCAACAACAGTCTCGTTGTGGAAATACAAGAGACGCCAAAGAACCGAAGTGTTATGCGCCATAACATCAACAGCAAACACTGTGTGTATTCAAACTAGGGCTGTCAACGAATATTCGAAGTTCGAATATTCGTTCGAAATGTATCCAAAAACGCGAATTCGAACGTGAAAATTAATATTCGAATGTGAAAAAACACTCCCGCGGTACAAGCGCCTCTATCTGCTTTGTGAATGAGCCTCTGTCTGTTCGCGATGTCCCTCATAATATTCGAATGTGAAAAAACACTCCCGCGGTACAAGTGTAACAGACTAGTATTGTGAAGAGCGAATGTATTTTATCCCCTCTGGGTTTCCGTACTTGGATATAGGTATTCCAGCTCTCACGCTGTGACTGGGTGACTTCTGATATGTACTAAGTAAACAAGACTATTTTCCCTTCCACGCTTGTGTCATTCTTGTCATATAAATATCTAAGTGCCAACGCTCGGTTACACAAGCGCCTATCTGCTTTGTGAGTGAGCCTCTGTCTGTTCGCGATGTCCCTCATAATATTCGAATGTGAAAAAACACTCCCGCGGTACAAGCGCCTAACTGCTTTGTGAATGAGCCTCTGTCTGTTCGCGATGTCCCTCGTTTTAAAGTAAGGAAATGCCCAGCAGGAAGCCGCCGCCCTATATATAGCATATATATATATCCCAATAATTTGAACCATGGTTTTGTCGCATTATTGACATATTGACGGCAACTGCGTAAAATAGGCAACCAGATATTCGAATAGTTCAAATTCGTGATTTTTTTCCAAACGAACATTCAAATGTCATTTTTTAGCAATTTTGACAGCCCTAATTCACACACACACACACACATGTGGCGCTCGCACGGTCGTGTCTCATTGGCGGGCCAAATTCTCTGGCCGGGCCAGGCAGAGAAAGGGGAGGAGCTTAGATCCTTTATGACGACATATGGGTACATTCCAAATCAGCGCGCTTGAGCCTCCATTTTTTCAAAGGCAAGCAGAACACCTAGTGCTCGTTTCACACCGAACGCAAGTTTTAGCCACTGGCTGGCTAGGGGAACTCATATTTATGATAGAAAACCTCATAAAGTGAGATTTTCATGCCATGGGACCTTTAAGGAAGGGAGAAGGGTGCAAGTCGAGGATGGTAACTACTTGACACCTTTACATTCAAATCACTGTCCTTACCTTTTCTGCAGGTCCAGGTTTGACTGGCGTGCAGCACTGGCTCTGTTCTGGAGCAGGTCGAAGATCAGCGCTAAGTGGCACTCTGGAGGAGAGAGAGGGAATAGTGATTTATTGGCCAACAGCCTCCAAGAATGACTGCCGCCACTCCAATAGAGACAGTGTTTTCCAAATCATTTAATTAGATTTGTTGTGATAGCCGACCTGCGGTGAGGGGTGGCGGAGGGGGTATCTGATGTGGGGAAAAGCGGCTTAAAGCTGCCCAGCTTTAGCCACTGTTCAATATTTCTACACAAAGTGAATAACAAAGTACCATGCACTGGCCTAAATAAAAGCCAAACTGAAGCACAATTAAACTGCAGATGTCTCACGTTTCATGTTCCCGATGGCATGTTGTATTTGTTTTTTTGATCATTTCACGGTCATGAGCGTTCGTGACCTTGAACGCAACAATGGAGACGTGGTACGCTTACAGTAGAATGCAGCATGGAGGCCACTGAAAGTGTTCCGCAGTTTACATCTCATCTTGTTTTACACTAGTAATTTGTCCCAGGATTGACTGTTAGAGGGTGCGAGAGGGTTTTATACGGTCGAGCGTGGCGAGAGAGTGGGACAGGGAGGTGCAGAACGATCAATGCACTTAGCTTGGACCAAAATGCAGATGCAGGCCAGGATCTCTGATTAGAGAGTGCGCATTTCACAGCTGGTCAGCGTCTTCTGGGGTCCAGCTTGTCAATTGGCCGATATACCAGCACAATACCAATATACAAGGAGGCCAATGCCATTATTAGGTAACGCTATGTACCTGTTTTCACTGGTTAACGGAAATAAGCAGACTGATAGTGTTGGTGATAAAGTAGACGGGTAGCCGATTAGACAAGACCTACAGGATTGAGACTATAAAGCTCTCATAATGTAATAATCTCAAAATGTGCTGTTGGTTCTGCAGAAGAAGAGAGTCCGGGAGGGTAGAGTGTGAGGTTAGATCGATTTCAGCTGAAGAATTCTCGGATGAGCCGCCTCTTTCACCTGGCAGTCGAAGCCCAAAAGTGTGCCAGGTGGCTGGTGTGATTTGGCTTACGAAGGAGGGCACAGGGTGGGACAGATGAAGGCAGGTGTTGGACCCGAAAAAGTACTACTCGGAGAAGCAGGATGGGCAGGACTCTGGATCACCTGCCTTCCGCTCAGAAGAAGGTGTTGCTATCTGGCCACAGATAGGTCTGGGATTGGGGGGGGGGGGGGGGGACTGTGGCTGAGGAAGAAGCTGGGACGGATGCATGGAGCCAGGTGGTAACCATGGGGCACAGACATCCCCTGGGGCCGCTAGTGTCGGTGACCTGAGCTTCTCAGATGTTGGGTCGTTCTGTCCAGCTGGTGATGCCTATAGTGAATATCAGAATGCCATTGGTCAGCTACAATCAGCCTCCCGCTGGGCAGGGGGATAGTGGGGGAGGGGCAGCCGTCGGCCGTGGGGCTAATATTTTGTTGTGCTATAAAGTACAGCTGGTAGTTAGAACAGGGTGTCAGTCGCACTATAGTTAGCAGCGCTACCGGCAGGCGCATATGTCTGGCCTGGGGCAACCGCGGGTGAGCCAGAGAGATCTCTCTGTCAGTCACATCAAATAAAGACACGCTATCTGTGCAGCCTGGCTAACCTTGCCACGCTACAACATAGCGGCATTGGCCCAGGAGGCCGAGCGGTGTGTCCGGCAACCCAAATGTTGCTGGTTCGAACCCCGGCTCACCCCAACCCTGAGCCAGACACCTAACCCCAGCTGGTGCTGAGGAGCTAAACATTGCCATGCAGGGTTGACCCCCTCGTCGGTGTTGAAAAGTATGTGTGAATGAATGAATGTGAGGTAATAATAGCGATAGAGTATTGAGTGGCCACACATCTGAAGTGTTCTTTATAAATGCTGTCCGTTTACCAATTACAGACAGCCTCAATACATTAGTGGGGTATTCAGGAGAGTTGAGACAAAATACAATAAAGAAAATGTAATTAAATAATAAATCTAATTGTACTCACTGTGATCATAGAAACAAGTTTTGACCTTTGATCCACATACAGGCAACATGGAGTCCAGGTTGTAATTTATTTAGGAGGAAATTCTATTGGAGGCACTTCAGATGGGTTCAAAGCTGTGGGGAAGTCGGGCCATATAGGGCCTGGGGCTTGGATCTAATAGTTTCATGTAGGCATATAGGTTGCGGCAATTCCGGTATGTTGTATATTTGTTTATCTGATTATATTAAGAAATATTTTGAATGAGATCAAATGTATGTTGCTACTCAGTAGAAGATGATCAGATAATGGGAGGATTTGGGAAGTCTGATTAATGCACAAAAAAAAAAAAGAGCAGACGAGAATCTTTTTGATTCGGCATTAAGAAACTGAAATATATGCATACACAGGATGAAAAACGGATGGGTTTGAGAATGTAAGCCTTGTGCTCCAGTTACTATTTTTATAAGCCGGCATGACGCAATTACTCATTAAAGCTAGGGTAGGCAACATATTTTAAAACACATTTGTTGAAATGATCTTTAACATCCCAACATAAAGCTCTGATAAAAAAATAATCGGATTTCTGTGAATATCTCAGGCCTGTAACAAGCCCGTCCAGTCATTGCATTCAGCCCCAAATGAATTATTGGACGAACTACCTCTCTGTTTACCTACCCGGCTACCTGCGCACACTCTGCCCATGCACTAAAGGCACGAGTCTTCCACAAGGCTTGGCAGACCCTTTGCGAGCTATTCATGTATCTTGGTAGGGAGGCTTGAAGGGAGGTTTGGTAGCTTTTGGATTTGATACTTTTCAAATCTAGCCAATCTGGCTCGGTTCCCGAAATTGCCTACCTAAGCTCTGAATGATGAGTTTTCTCCACTTTAAAATTCTGAGAACAGGGAGACCTTGTTGACAGTTCTGTTGCTATAAAATATTAAAGTCACGTATGTTATTTTTCTTTTACTCTATTGTATTCTTGTTCTGTGTTGCTCACATGTGAAGCACTTTAGCTCCTGAGGCGAGGCGCCACGCATCGAATACTGTGTTGTATCATATATACCGAGAGCAACTGCAATGTCAACTGCCTTGAAGGCCATATACCAGATGGGTTAGGACAATTCTACATCTGCTTTGTATCGGTGCTGTTAGATTGCGCGAGAAATGGAACTATGGAATGTTGCGTTGGGAATTCTCCATATTGTATTTTAAGAATCAAACAACTGAAGGTCAAAAGCAACACACTACACCTTCGCCGTGGCAGCACTAAATAGGTCCTTGGACAAGGCCCCCTCGCCCTGACTGACCCGGTTCACATGTGGTTGGGAGTGGTATCAAAGGTTACTGAGGCACTGCATGAATGCATTCACAGGCTCCTGTTGAGGGTTGTGTCACCTGAAAACGGTAGCAGGTGACATACAGTCACCGGATGTGATGGAGTTTTAGTTTTGGTATGCAAATACAGATCTCAGTGCGAAGAGAAGGGGGTATGGCGTTCAGCTTGGTGGGTGAGTGAGTGGGTGGGTCGAAGGATTCTGTGGGTGGAGTAAATGAGGGGTAGAGTACCAGAGAGATCCATGGCTGCAAGCTTGACAGGGGGGACGTTGGCCATGAAGCGCTCCGTCCCAAGGTAGATGAAGCCGCTGCACCCGGCCAGGAGCTGCTCAACCTGGGCCAGACTGGACCAGCAGACAGAGAGGCGTGGAGCGTACACAGGGAACATGGCATGTGAACATGGCATATCCCATTATGCAAGGTTGACATTCAAAAAGTGGATAAAAAATTCTTAATATTTAAGGCCTGTGTAGGTTGCATATTTAAGGTTACTAGTGGATAGAGCAATGTTTGTATCTTTGAGTGTTGCGGGGGATCAATGTTTATAGCTGAGATAAAATGACTGCAAGACAATCAGATAATCCAAATCATGTTGTCTTCTAACTGCGCTGTTGTTCATGCCGTGGTCAAAAGTAAAGTAAAACAGAACCCGGGTGCTTCCATTCCCATTGAAGTTGGGAGATGCGTCATGGTGATATCAGCGCGGACCCATCACATACATGCCCTTTATCTGGAGTGTTGGGACATCATGAGCAGGAAGGATGGTGAGTAATAAATGACTTGACACTCACCTTCCTCAGAGTGGAACATTAGGGCATGTGTGGTTGATTATTTTAACCCGCAACCTTTGATCCCCGAACACCTCTCTCAGTGTGAATTACCTTGGAGTGTGTCTGCTGCTGCCCATGAAGCCATCCCAGAGAGAAGCACCTTGCTGGCTGTGGTCGTCCAGAGTTACCTTCATCCTCTCAGCCAGACTGCCGCCCTCTGTGTGCGCGCACACGCACACACACACACACATGCAAACACACACACCCACACACAGAATCATAAGTATATGCATGCACACAATCAAAATCATAAAAATATGCACAGCACACACACACACATTCATGAATAGATGCATACATATTACACACACATACACACATAAACAAACAAACACATGGAGTGAGAGAGAGAAAGAGAGAATGTATAGATTATTATTAGGCTATAAATAGCTCACTTCATCTGAAGTGTACTGGAGTGCAAAGTGAAGACCCTTGAAAAGGGTAACTAAACTTTGGGGACAAAAAGTACAGTACAGCTAAGTTTCACTGCATGAAAGATACTCGGAGGGGCTCCTCGCAGAGCGTGGCGGGTAGGGGTGGGGGCGGGTGACGTGTGGGGGAACTGACTCTCCCCACCACTGCAGAACATTAATCACTTCGCGGCTCTGTCCCCCCGCTGGCCATCAGAAGGACTTCCTGCCTCTGTTCCCCGGGTGCAAGGCACCAGCCCATTACTGCCATGCCGGCCCTGACCCCACCCACTTCTCCCCTCCACCCTCCCCTCCCCACCACCCTCCCCTCCCCACCACCCATTCCCTCCCCACCACCCATTCCCTCCCCTCCACCCATTCCTCCCCTCCAACCGTTCCTCTCCGCCTAGCCCTCCCCTCCCCTCCACCCATCACTCTCCTCCCCTCCACCCATTCCTCCCATCCACCCACCCCTCCCCTCCACCCACTTCTCCTCTCCTCTCCACCCACCCCTCCCCTCCACCCATTCCTCCCCTCCACTCATGCCCTCCCTCCCCTTCTCCCCTCTACCCAGCCCTTCCCTCCCCTCCACCCACTCCTCCCTGCCGCAAAACCTTGCCCTCCACTCACCTCTTCCTGCCCGAACACCCATATAGCTCTGCTCAGCCCCCACCCTACCCCTCCATTTAGCGGCCCAGGTGTCCTTTGAACATTGTGGGGGGCACATTAAAAGGGGCGTACACATTTAGCGTTCTTCTAGTTCTTTTCATCGAGCGCTACATCTGGGACCCTGAAGAAGGGTGGGCTCTTTAAAAAGCAGGCCATAAGGACTCTACAGTCACATGCCCCTAGGACAGTAGCTGGAGCATATGACACGGATGACATGGAAGTGTGCAAATGACAAACTTCTACACACACACTTCATCATGCACACACTCATGCACATGCAAATAAACACATAGGGTTTCCTTCAAAGTTATTTTAGTCCACACATTTTGTCAAAAAGCAGTGGCTGTCTTCTCCACACTTTTCAACGTCACAGTTTCTACATCAAGTGCAATACAAACACGTACAGGCCGACAAAGATGGCATTGGAACCGTGTGTGCATGTGGTTGTGTGTGTGTGGTTGTGTGTGTGTGTGTGTGTGTGTGTAGTCTAGGTGTGAAGATGTCATTTGTGATGAGACCTCCGACTTTGGGGAGTACTTTGGAGAGTTCTGCAACGGCGTTCCCTTTGGGATAATCTGGGAGAGATGCCATCTACTTCACTAATAATGGAACTTTGGTTTTAATTTCCTCACTGTCACTGTAATAAACGTAATTAATCGCTCACTGTGTGCTGGCTGCATCGTGATCTTTTCAATACATTGGATAAAAATGCAATTTATTTTATGAGATTTATACATTTTTACTCACCGTAGTTGCTGTAGTCATTGTAGGGGTCGACGATATCTGAGGTGGTGTTAAGAAGAATGTTCCATGGAAATGAATGCCCCTAGGGGGTGACTAAATAGTTTGCACCAATCCAATCTTTTGTAACAGTGTGATAAAAGACATGTTTAACCTTCAATGGTGTTACGAGAGCATAATGCACAAATGGCCTTTTGACATCCTTTAGGCTAAATTCATAGGTCATCCAAACACCTAATCTGTCTCTCTCCATCTTTCTTTCTTGCTGTCCGTCTGTACCTCTCTGTCTGTGTGTCTCTCTCTGTCTGTCTCTGTCCATCTGTGTGTCTGTCTGTCCATCTGTCTGTCTGTCTTTCCATCCGTTCGTCTGTCTGTCTGTCCGTCTTCTTCAAAGGTCATAGTGTTCACTCTCCTTCCTTACACTCGGGCATTCAACAAGCATTTCATTACTCTAACTACTCTCCATGGCCCTGCCCATTTCTGAGAACCAATTCCATATGAGGTCAAACAACCCATTATTCAACAATTAGCGTTTTTTTATGACAATTCGTTATCAACCATTGAACAAGTTCAAGTTCCTACGTGATTGAAATGTTTCAGAGAGTGAGTTTGTGTGGGCCATTGCGGTGAGGTCAGTAACACTGGAATGGGTAGAGGCTTGGATACAAAAAAATAAACGTACGCTATAACTTGCTTGAAGTTAGTGTGTGATGACCAACACATAAGCATAATATTATTTGAAACCAACAGCTCTTGAAAAAAAGAATACATTTAAAATCCTGTGCATCAACTGGGAAAGCGTGGGGAGGCAGCACGCGGTTTACTGGAGGCTTGGAGAAATCACAAAACCCCCAAATATGTATTATTATATTAGTATACAGATCATCACACAGAATAATAAACAACATTATGTCATCGATTAAAAGCCATACTTAAAAGCGAGGCCAACGGAAAGTTAAATAGTTTCCGGTGCAGACAGCAGGTATCTGGCGGAGGCAGATTAATTGACTGAACTCACCACTTTGATGGCTCTGCTTTGATCTCCCTTCCCCTTGGCCGCCTTGGCCCCTTTGGTCTCTTGTTTATTGTCACCTTCAACTGCCACAAACAGGATGCAAAAACAAATTAAGCACACACGCCCTTCTGTGCGAGACTCGATTTACAGGGTTGAATTCAATTTATGACTACCTGACCTCTAACTCAGCTTATTATATCCAATGAGACAGTATGATGACCTGGAATTAAAGTTACATTTCTTCTTGTGGTGCACTTTCAGGAAGTTCATCACCACTGTGATTCCAAAAGCTCTTTTTCACTGTTGATGGGAAATGAAAACGGTGTGATCTCCACATTTAGAAGCAAACACTCCTTACTCATTCGATTGCTTGAGGAAACAGACAGTAAGAAGCAGGACTTGCTCCAGGTCCTTCAGAACTCGTGGGACACTTTGTGTCCCAGAAGATCGTGGTTGTGACACAAAAGACTGCAAAAAAACAAAAGTAAGCTTTTGCACCTGTTTGTTTGTGAGCTTCCCATCTCAAGCTCTGATTCCTCTTGGGCATGTTTCATGCAAAGTGCCGCGCGGAATAACAAATAGCACCTTCGGAAGTGGCCTGGGGTAGTACATCTTCTTGACACAATGGTAAAGTGTTGACATCAGGATGATGGTAATGCTTTGTTGGAGGGGAGGGATTAGGTGTTTTTGTTTTCCATTGTTATCCTTGCTTTGTGACGATGTGTGATAAGGCGCTACATATCTGCACCTCTCTGTGGTTGTGTTATATATGCAAACAGCATACACACACACACACACACACACACACACACACACACACACACACACACACACACACACACACACACACACACACACACACACACACACACACACACACACACACACACACACACACACCCAAACGCGCAGACAGACAGACAAACACACAGTACCTAATTTACCTGTAACCTTTGAAAGCGCATCAAAGTTATGCAAATTATACAACCTTTAAAAAGGTAACGCCGTCTGCAAATCCAAATAGTGTTCACGTCGTTTATAGTGTTCTGCCCGTTCTAAAATCTCACTCAGAGGAGAGGAGAAATGCTTTGCACGTGGCTGCACCTGTCTGACTCTTAACAGCAGAACTACTAATCAAGTCATCAAGTGGACTTGGCAATTGCCATAGACGCGGAAACGAGTACATGTCGTCATTTATTGTGAATGGTAATCTGCTGTTTAATAGACGACCGGATACACTGTAAGTAGGGGGCTGTGATTCATGTAAATGCGCAAGAACCCTCTACATGACTCAAGAGAAACATGACTTTGTTATTCCACAGCTCCATGCTTGAATAACGATGAGCTAGAGGAACATGCATTTTCTTAAATCAATCAAAAGGAAAACTAGATAAAAAAAAAAAAGAAAAGGTCCCTCTCCCCGGTCCCTTGGTCGATGAGGCTGGCGTTCGATGGGTCGCTGAGGCTTACGGTGGCAATGGTTCACTGAGGTCTGCATGGACTTTGAGGGTAGTTAAAGTTGGCTGCAGGTGGGTTTGTGAAACACGATGACATGATTATGATTATTTTGCGCTATCCTCTCTCCGTTCACGTATTGGTGTTCACTACTATATGAGGTGTACTACTTAATCAATCAGGGGAGTTGTAGAAACACTTTAAGAAAAAGTAGAACCTACGAAAATGATTAAAATGGAAATCCATTAAAGTCATTGGGATCTCCCTCTCAGCATCTCTCTCTCAGTAGTCGTTCAGCACAACACCCTATCAAAGAGGGTGCCGCCATGCAGCCCAAACAGCTGTGGGTCGGATGGAAAGTTTTATGGTCTTTTAGTGATAGAGCACAGAGGTTTACGGTATGTTATAGGACATCAGAAGCACAATAGCCAAGTGAATAAAGTGAATCAATTATGCTGATCAAGGCAACAGGACAGCTCTTGGACTTGTTTCATTGCCTATAATATAATATAATCTATACGAAATTAGATGTCTTCCCAAACCAAGCCGAAGGATCAGGAACAAATTATTGTAACTTGTGAAGTTGGATATGGAGTAGATACAAACGGAACAGCCCAATCCTTTCATATTGATTAAAGGAGTCCAAAGCAAGTGAATCTCAACCATAACAAAGCTGTTCAAAGAAGCATTTCTCAGACTAAAGGCTGCAAAATAAGTCTTAAGCAATAATTCAAGTGTATTATTCTTTGAGTAAGCGATGAATATGTGAATGATTGAAACAAGGAGAAATAAGGTCAAATAAATGTAGAGCACTCAACCGTTTTTAATGTGACAGAAATACCTCATGGCCGACAGCCAAGCAATTTGGAGAGCTTATTTGCTCTCCCACATTTCAGAGTTTACAAACATTGCACACGTAATAGGCTCCTAGTCACATGAGCATTCTGAAATGCTGCATGCTGAAAGCTACTTTGAGCTTGTTTGTCAATGATTGTAGATGTGTTTCTGTGTGTGTGTGTGTGTGTGTGTTGCCTATAGTTAGTGGCTGTGTTGACCAAATTAGAGTTACATTGATGTTTTTTTTTATTTCTGTTTTTTTGTGTGTGCATGTATGTGTGTGTGCCCCTGAGGTTAGTAGCTGCGTTGAACATACTACATTGTTTTATATGAGAGAGAGTATACATCTGTATCTATATGAGAGAGAGAGAGAGAGAGAGAGAGAGAGAGAGAGAGAGAGAGAGAGAGAGAGAGAGAGAGAGAGAGAGAGAGAGAGAGATACACAGACCATGTGTGTGTATGTGCCTAAATTACCTTTCTCAGGCTGGTCCCGGTGCAGCCGAGCGTGGAGGAGCTGCAGGGAGAAGTCCCGGGACACGGAGCCGACCCCCCGGCCCTGCAGGACAGACAGGGCCTCCAGCGGCAGCTCCTGCAGCCACTGGTCAGCCAGGAGCACCACACACACCCCCGGGTCCTGGGGAGGGCAGGCTGCCAACACACATTTCTGATTGTAGATTTATTGGAGTACAACCTTCCCTGGCCTGATAATAGTCTTTCAAAGAAAATGCAGGTAACCCAACAGCTGACGGTGGTCATCCCATGATCCCTGAGAACCGATCACATGTAATGTTTATGACTGACTGACAGCCACAGAGGCTTTGAGCTATGGGGCTTTGTATGCAAGTGGTCCGGAAATTATAATGACGGCATCGAACGGCAAAAACCTTGGTATATATTTTCTGTATGACACATTGACTTTGATATCTGAAGGTTGGTTGGTTAGGGGAGGTGGGGGTTACCTTCCTGATCTATACGGTGTATGAGGTATAGATTGCTGCAGAGTCTCAATTGGGAGGGGCTGTTCGACAGGAGTGTGTGTGTTAGGGCTTTGACTCCGAATAAATCAAAATTCGAATGAATATTAGGCAGCCCTTAATATTCGAACCTGTTATGGGCAGGCCAAAAGGGAGAGACGTCGGAGAACCCGACGCAGTCCATTCATAATATTGTAATGACTACGGAAGAGGCAGTGAATGAAGTATTGATTAGACAGCGATTTATTAGAAAGCTAATAAACCGTTGGAACACGCAAGACCGGTAACCATAGCAACGCGGTAAACAAACCGCGAAGCCCAATCCAGGTCTTACTAACCCTATTATTAATAAATATTTGAATAGATTTGAATATTAATATTAATAAAGTTTGTGTGTGTGTGTGTGTGTGGTCATTGTTGATGTATTTGTACATGATATTGTGTGTGTGTGTGTGTGTGTTTATGTCAATGTGATTGAAAGTGTGTGTGTGTGTGTGTGTGTGTGTGTGTGTGTGTGTGTGTGTGTGTGTGTGTGTGTGTGTGTGTGTGTGTGTTCGTGTGTGTGTGCGTGTCTGTGTTCATGGCCATGTGACGTTCCTGAACATATACCAGGTTGATCTTTAGCCAATCCCTTCTGTTTCTCCTCCTTCTCTTCTAGTCTCTCTGACTCCTGGGCGTGCCCAGAAGGAGATTTCTTCCTGGGGTTACTGAGGTAAGAGAGGGGGACATTAAGGACAGAAAGACTAGGGGATTGGGGGTCCCCCATGTTGCAAGGCATGAAAACAGTAAAGATTAAGGTTTTCAGATGAAAATCTTGAAAAAGTCAAATTTACATTACTCAAGTAAAAAAGAAAATACACTTCGTGACACATTGAAGAGTCGTGCATTGTTTTGCATGGATTATTTTTAAGAACAGCAATGGGTCAGCCAGCCAGGGTAGTTGGGTCTACTGACTACATCACGCACCTGAAGCGGGAGCAGTCCAACTGAGAGATGATGGGATGCAGATAGTTCTCCATCGCCTCCACGACAGCTCTGAACTGAGCCGCCTGCTCCTGTTCTCCACTCAGGGTTTTCTGTGGTGACACAGAGATGGACAGCATGAAGAGCAAGGATTCGCTTCAAAAAGGCTTCTAATAGCAAGAGAGAGAGAAAAGTAATTAGAAAGAGAGAAAGAGTGAAGGAGATATTTCCGAAACCTTACCCATGGCCATTGCAGACAAATATTGCAAGGGCGCCAGAGTTTAAAAATAAATAAATAATTAAACCTACTGCTCTGGAAGACTGGGGGGCGTGCCCTGTCTCATTGCTGTGCCGACGGGCCTCGTCCAAGAGGATCTCCCCAGTCTGTTTGGCGAAGGTCCGAATATTTCCCCGCAAAGCCAGCAGCATCCCTGGGCTGACCTGCACCTTAGCCACCCTAGTGCATGTTAGCACCGCTGCTGTGACAACAGCATGCACACACACACACACACACACACACACACACACACGCACACGCACACGCACACGCACACGCATACACACACATACAAACAGACCTTGTAATTGTCCCTCAAGATTCTCTCTTTTCTCGCCATTGCTTTCTTCTATTTATCACTACCTATATTCTACGTGTGTTCCAACAATCCAAGATTATATTGCTATTCTTAATTGAAACTCGCCCAACGACCAGAGATAAAGGGATCTGAATTTGTGTAGCTCTCGCACTGAGCATGTTAAGCATCTGTCTTATAAGCACCTGTCTTATGAGGACCTAACTAAGGAGATCCTAATTTGAAAGCACAAATGGGACCTCATTTAAGAGGAAATGACATACGAGCACCTGTCCAGAGTGGCACTCGATTTCAGCGGAATCAAAAACAAGTGGAAAATGTGAAAAGATGTGCAGGTCCATATTCGGCACCGCAGTCATTATTTTATCCCTCTGTTTTAGAGCACAACACTGAATAAATCAGCAGATCTGCAACTCTGGGAGTACCAGTAGACTTCTTATTGGATTCCATGGACAGGCAATTTGGTGGTACAGCGCAAGGTGCTACAGAGAACGGCATGCCTTGGTGTTCGCACAGTTCATCCCCAGGACCTTGTGTCTTCATTAGGAGTGAACTCTCCCCTTACTTACCTCACACATCTCAGTCAGGCAGAAAAGCAGGGCATGCTAATCTCCCCTCGTTCTATTCCAATGCTGTAAACAGCTTTCGCATGCAGGGCATTCATTTGTTTGTGGTCACAAAAGTGAACTAACAAACTGAACCATATGCACACATACAAAGATTGATGGAAGTGCTCCTTAAAGGGTTGCTTTGCAGTTCATAGGAGCAACTTCCAGGCCAACGCCATAGAGAGAATGATGTAATGTGTGATGTCTCACCTGTAGATTGCGCTGCCTTGCCTTTTTGATGATCCATAGGCTCGACCTTTTCATACAGTGCTCCATAAAGTTTAGACCTCAAACACATACAAACACAGAGGACTTTTTGACTATACACACACAATTTCATTGTTTCATGATTAATTCCAAATACAGTTGCACAGTGCAGGGCTGCCTAATGATGTCTGTACCAGTGTAGCTATCAGCTCTATAGTTTGTGTCTGTGAGGACTATGTGTTTGTTAATGCGTATGGAGGGTCAAAGAGAGAAAGAGTCTGAACGAGAGAGAGAAAGAGCGAGAGAATGAGAGAGAAAGAGAGCGAGCAAGAGAGAGAGTGTGTGCTGTGTTTATATGTGTGGAGGACGAGAGAGAGATAAAGAGTGTGTGCATCTCAGCTAGAGTGAGGGAGTGAGCCGGACAGTACCCGTCCTGGTTGTGCTGCAGCAGCAGGAGAGTGAGGTTTGGCGGCAGCTCTCCCAGAATGCTAAGGTGGTTTGGGTTAATGGCCAGGTGGCGGTATGCCTGTGCACGATAGTAGTTGTCAGGGAAATACATTTCTGATGTAATATTACATCACAATCTTTTACCCCAATCATTTAACTAGGTGCTGTAGTTATGGCCCAACTTCCTCACGGAACTTGGGCTTTTCAGACACCTATAGTTTAACGCTACGGTGTTTGTGGATGGGGAAGCTCTGTCTGAGAAGCAAATTGGTTTAATATCCGCATCCGAGGGTAAGGTTCTCAGACAGCTATAGTTTAACGCTACGGTATGTGCCGGATTTCATAGACAATATTGCTTATTGCTTAAAGATCCCATGGCATGCTACTTTATGAATGCTTTTATATAGCTGTTAGTGGCCCCCTAATACAGTCCTTGAAGACGTTCAAGAAATTCAGCCTTGGTGCAGTGTGGTGGGGTGGGGGTGTGGCCCTGAGTAGCTTGCGGCCATGGTACCATGCGGTTGTGTTAACAGTGGATGTATCGCAATGACGAGGAGCAAACAGCTGTTGACCGTGTTCTGTAAATATTCTAGAACACTCCGGGTGCTCCGGTGGGAGTCCTGGAGCTCTATATCTATGTATCTATTATACAAAGATATCTATATCTTATAATATATATTATCACGGCCAGAAGCTGTTTGAGCCTCCAGACGATATAATGTATCTCAAACGACTGCGTCGGGTTCTCCGACGTCTCTGGTTCTTCCACTTCCACATCAATCTGAAGTAGACTGAACCGCGACATGGAGGAGAAAGGGATTGTCGCCTGCGATTGTTGACCAATTGTCTCCTGCCGGAGCCCCGCTGCCCGCTGCCGAGGCGGTGGTGCCTCGCGGCGGTAGTGCCTCGCGGCGGGCAGTGGGGCTGCGGCGGGAGACAATCGCGGGCAACAATCCCTTCCTCCTCCATGTCGCGGTTCATGTACTTCAGGGAGTCAAAGCCAAAATTATTTTTCCCCCAATTCCTTCTCAACCATGGCTGAGACAACCCCCACTGCGAGTCTCATTGTGGAAATACCAGAGACGTCAGAGAACCCGATGTGTTATGCTCCATAACACCAACAGCAGAACGGCTTTCCAAATAACAAAGAAGTGTACAACACTTGCGTTACAGTGTGTGTATTCACACACACACACACACATGTGGGGCTCGCATGGTTGTAGCTCATTGTCTCATTGGCAGCCAAGGCAGCTAAAGGAGAGGTAACTTTGCCCCTTATGATGACATATGGGGCCAAATTCAAAATCGGATTGTCTGAGCTTTCATTTTTCAAAGGCAGAGCAGGATACCTAGTGATTGTTTTCTAGCTACTGGGGGACCATAGGCAGGCTAGGGTAACTCATTGTGTTTGAATTCCACCTGAAACAGTGGGCCCCCTGGCTCTTAAAAGGATACTTCACCCATTCAGAACCGGCGTTCTATCATTGTAAAATCGCTATTGTAATATAAAAAAAATAAAAATTCCCAGTCTAACCCAGTCTTCCCTTGGCCCAGCTTTCCTGATCTAATTTTCTCCCGAAATGACGTCAAATGATGCGTTCGACGTCATCTCGGGAGAACGTTGCTTGCCTGCTAGAAGGGCAGAGGACTACAAACCCATGGTTCCGCAAATTTGTGAGCCCACAAATAAGGAATGAGGGGGGGCGGGAGATGCAAATACAATGTCCGCCATGTTTCTTCACCGCTTAGCTAGAGAACAAATTTGCAATGTGAAACAGCCAGAGCGGATATTGAAAATCTATTGTTGGATTCGGACATTCAGGGCTATTAGTATGAGCCAGAATACATCCAGGAAGAATCGACACAAATAAAGGAGGAGGCTGCTGCGGGGACCCTGTGCTGCAGCGAATTTCAGCGATGCAAGTTTCTTCTAGAATAAATGGCTGAATCAGGTGAGGACGGGGCCATGTGTGACAGTGTAACCTCTCACCCAGGCTTTACGCCTCATCTGAACAGTTGGGTATGGGATACATATTTCCGGACCCAGAAAGTGAACTGGAAACGCCAGCCAAAGCCCGCCGGGAGAAACAGACGTCTGAGCATAGAGTACGTGTTTTACTAGTGTTATAACTACATTATCATGTTCCCCAGGACTCCAAACTATTGTAGCCAATGTGTTAATAATAATACAATTTATTATTGTTATTATTATTATTAACACATTGGCTACAATAGTTTTGAGTCCTGGGGAACATGATAATGTAGTTATCCGAAAGTAGCCGATCTTATTGGCAAAGCATAGGCTTCGTTACGTTAGCTTGAAGTCTGTGTAATGCTGTATAGGCTACTCAAGGCATAATTTATCTTGCTTTGCTAATGTTGTTCTCTTTCTTTCTTAGACAGTATCGGCTTTCTGTGTTGTCCAGGCCATCAGAGCTAATTACCCAGCACAAGATGGGCAATACCGTGGCTTCCAGGAGACAGTAGATGCTCAAGATGAGCTGTGACTATTTTGACTCTAGCAAACCCTTCACGTTATATTTTTGTAAATAGTATTTCCATGAATAAAACTTCAACAAATTCATTTTGGTTGTTTTGATTTGTTTACTAACCCAAGTGCTGTTATACTAAATTAGGCCTACGGTATAAGATAAACACTTATTTCAACTGGGGAGAAAAGGTCGAGTACAAATGCTAGTAATATACAAAAACGAGGGCAGAAGTCTAAACTAGTCAACGTATCACAGGGATATGTTTACACAAGGTTTGCTTGGCTACCACCCGCGCTAGGACCATGGCCCCTCCAAACAGAAACAGGCGGGCGATGCAGCGAGCGCAATGCACTGTGGTAGTTGGAGGATTTCTTACTTTTGAGCCAGAGACACTTTCTGCCTTTTCTCAGGTTAGGATGAACCAATTTCAATTTTTTTTGCACATTTATAATACATCGAATTATTTACTTCATATAACCTTCATATCTCCACCGGTGAAGTATCCCTTTAAACATAAAGGTCATGCTGCAATAAAACGTCATAACACAACCTAATCCTGTTATATATAATATAATCCTGCAAGGTAGAGTTTGTGGTATTACGTGATTACATCTAGAGTTAGGTAAGAAATTTCCGATTATTAGGCTCATTACTTATTAGGGTTAGATGTGCGTGTAGGTAATGGTTGTTCAGGGTTAGGGTTTAAAGGGCACTAATTTTGTTTTGAAATGTACTAATTGTGTGACCACATTTGTGTGATTTGCCTGTAAAATATGGTTAGACATATATGTGCTATGTCCACAAGAATCCAACGCAAATCAGATATCTAAGTGGTAACCTGAACTAGCTAAAGCTAAATAAGTGTTATTGCATTCTAGTTTTTTCAATGACTAACCTGCACTCACAGGGGAGTTAAATGCCAGAATTTACCCAGAACTCTAGAAAATCACACAGTCCTACAACAGGTTAAATTGGCCCCTTGGCTCAATAATATTCATTAATACAGAGTGCTCTAAAAGGAGGTTTGTGTATCGTGGGAGAGGGAGCATACCTGGGAGAGAGTGGTGAGATGATCCTTCAGTGCTCTCAGCCTGCTGCTGGGGGTCTCCTCCTGGGAGTGATGCAGGTCACCCAGGAGCCCCAGGAAGGAGGAGAGACGTGAGGCCCCAGAGGCCCCAGAAGACGCTGAGGCCAGGACCTCAGCCATGGCAGCGCTGCTGCGGCAACTCTGGGAAACACAGAGCCCAACAAGCTTTATTGATCACTTTACGTGTAAAACCACAATACCAAGTGTTTAAATGGAGAGAACCACAACAGGAACACAAAGAATGGGATGAAGAATACAATTGAGTGGACAAATAGCAGAGACTCCCTGAGTCGATGACCGTTACACTGATTTGATTTAAATTAAGTTAGAAGATATAGGCCATGTTAGAGGACTCCAGAATGGAGTTTGGTTATCACACAGACTACCCAAGGAACTGTAATGGAAAACGGTTTCACATCATGCATGGGGTCCTAGAGGGAGACTCCCGGCTTGGAACAACACACACATTAGGAACCACCACTTTGGCTGAGCAAACAGTTATAACAATGGAAAATGTAGACTTATTGATATTTATATGTTGGAATATGCTCTTGCGTTTCCCTATAAAAGCTGGTGAATCTAAGGAGTGATTTTCCAATGAAGGAAGAAAGGACCAAGGAGGCGTGCTGCAAGCCCCCTCCATCAGAAGATAAACTGTTGGAGGATCTTCTCTTTGCTCTTTTGCTCTCCATAACTCTGTAAAAACATCTGCACATTTTTCGAATTGATTTTATACTGTTATTCAAATAAATATATCCAGTCCCCAAAGGGCTTTTATTTAAAGTCATTACTAGTTTCTCCTGCGATAACCCACCTCGCTAAAGTAGACATACCCAACAAACACGCTACAAAAGTAAAATAAGAAATAGACCTCATCTTTACCATAGGGAATAAACTTAATTCTGGTTAACCTAGCAGCTTCATTAAGAGCGTCCTTCACTCCCTGGCACAGGACATAATGCAAAAAGTGAACAGCTCTCTCCAATCAGTCAACTTTCCAAGAGCCTTGAAAAATACACTATTAAACCCCTTTAAAAAAGCGGAACAATTAAAAAACAATATCAAATCAACCGTTAAGTATAATCATAGAGAAAGCTGTGGACTCAAGGACAGAGTCAGACTCAACAACTTCAACTCAGGATTTCAACCTTTCAAAGAAGGGAAACTGCTGATATTAAAGATGTAAACCATCACAAAGACTCACAAAGACAAAGATTGTTATATTGATGCTTTGGACCTTGGTGCTGCATTCGACACTGTGTCCACTCCATGCTTTTGGCCGGATTGAAAAATTGGGTTTGGCTCTCCGTCACAGTCTGAAACTGGTTCTGGCAGGGACTACTTTGTCTCCATTGGTAACTTAGCATCTGAACTAACTAAGGTGACATGTGGAGTCCCCCAAGGTTCAATCCTAGGACCATCTTTTTTCAATCTCTAAATGCTCCCCCTAGGCCTAGTAAGGCAAAATAACAACATTTCTTACCGCTGTTAAATCTATATAGCCCTATCCCCAACGGACTATTGTCCTATAGATCTGCTTTGCCAGTTCATAGAGCCGGCCAAGGACCGGATGTTCCAGAATTACAGACTATAGGAAAAAACAGATATAATTTTTTTTGGTGCCAAAGATAATAGAATAAAAGGTAGCACACACCTTGAGTCCCTCCCCTTAAAAGAGATATCGGATAGAGGGAGAATGTGAACCGGTGACCGTAATCTTATGTCAGTGGAAAGCAAGAGTGATCTATGGAGAACTCTGTGATCACTCTACTGTTACTGTGACATGCACCGAAGACATGATGAGCGACTGTGCATACCTGGTAGAGCGCTAGGTATTGACCAGTCATGGCTGGGTCCAGTTGGCCGTGACACTCCAGCATGTTGAGGGAGGCTTCGGCCAGGATGGAGGAGGGCAGGCCGTGCTGCAGACAAAGGCCTATGGCCCGGGCCAGCGCCTCACTGGCCTGGGAAAACACCTGCACGGATCCAGTATGCTTCCGCCGTGTAATAATGACACAGCACAACATGGTCCCCAGGAGAACCGTGCGTATGCATGCACACGCAGACACACACACACACACACACACACACACACACACACGCACACGCGCACACGCACACGCACACACACACAAAAAAAATAAGATGTTTGTCCGGATACTGTTCCAAGGACAGTTGATCCATTGATCCAACATTGGAAGGGGTGAACAACAGCACGCTCAGAGGGTGGGCTGAGACAGTCTTTCTTTCCGGGAGATTTTATGATGTTTCCCTATGATGTTAAACCATCAGAGCCTGGGTCTGTACAAGCTTGGGGGCGGGAGTGGGGAGCACATACCTGCAGATCGCTGCTGCTGGCAGACCGCCCTACTCTGCCTCCCTTCAAATCTCCCCTCTTCGTGGAGGTGGCTTTACTGTCCTCCTTCTCCTCTCCCTCTCTGCCTGACCGCCCTCCTCGCTGCTCTCCCTCCATCTGCACGTAGGGGTTTGCCTACAAGATCACAGAGTAATGAACATGATTTGCTGGAAATCCCCCCGCCTAATCCACCCCCACCATCACTGTGATCGCCGACCGTGAAGAAAACCAGCCTCTCGCTCTTTGAATCCAATCAGCCCTCTCTAATCGCTAATACATTCCAGCGGCTTTCCCCGTCCGTGCTGGGACTTCCTTATCATTGAGTGGAGGCTGCCAGGTGTACGCTACAACAGGGCTGAAATGGTTAGTCGATTCATCCATCAGATGAACGGCAGAAAATGAATCAAATCTGATTTAGATTATTGATTAATAGTTATTTATATAGTCATTTATCAAGATAACAAAACAAGCTCAATTCAATTTGGTTATATTTGGTTCATGGATTATTATAGAAGATAATAAATAAATAGTTACGTTTTTCTTGGCTTCTCGTCAGATAAAGCAGGCACATTCAAAACATCAGATCTTGTGATGGCATTTCAAATATTTTTGCCATTTTATGGACTAAATGATTGAACGAAAAGCATCCATGAAAGTAATTGTTAGTTGCAGCAGCCCTACACTACACACCACAGTAATGTGTGCCACCGTGTCCCTTATTCTTGTCCCTAGCTCCGGCGGATGTGGTGTGTCACCGACTTGCCTGTCCCGTTGGATCCCATCGGTCGGAGGGGTGGAGGGGGTGTTTCCGGGCGGCCAGCAGCCTCAGGCATTTCCCCGTCAGGGCCGAGCAGAGGGCCCCATCGGCCCCGTCACCGCCGGCCCTGGTGCCAGCGCACTGAGTATGGACGGCTGCCAGCTGGCCCAGGGCCACCTGTGCAAGGGCGGGCCCTGAACTGGCCCATTCCTAGACGCAGCAGGGGAAGGGTGGATCCAATGAGGTTGATAGGAGAGGAAGAAGAGAAAGAGTTGGATATGCAGCGGCAAGGAGGGACATCTCCTGACACATTCGCATATGCGTATTAGGCCGGAGCCTCTAAGTTCATTTCTAGATTTCCATTTGTGTTATCAACAGGCGACGCGTAGAACAAAATACATCTAAACGCAATTGGATAGACCTACAACCAATCAGAGAAATGACACGTGAGGCAAATCTGAGTCAGCCGTCTTATGAAGAGGTCTCAACGGCACTCCCATAGGGCGCTCCTCTGGTCATCGTATGAAACCCGTACCATATCAGATAAACCGTTGTTATTGGCCGGACCCTGGCCAGGTCTGCTCGAAGTCTGCTGGCAAAACAAATAAAACATGCGCTCTCAGATACGTCAGGTTCCCAGGCTAGAAGAGGCCTCGAGGCAGAGATGTTTCTAGAGAACCCGAGAGGATGGGATTGGCATGGTGGTGATCTGCACTACTGCCTCAGCGCAGCTCCTATGTACTGTGTCTGTTAGATAAATACTCTTGCCATGGATGAGTGAGAGGGGAAACCTCCTCATGAGGATCAATAAGAGATGCACGACATACCTCACTTACTTTGAATGATGCATCCAATTATTACTGGTCGTGATATCGTCAAGAGTTGCCTGATGCAGTTTTTATAGATTCTCTCTGGAAATTCAATTTTTAATCTCAGCATCGAGCGGTTGAAAAAAATATAGAAACAGAGAATTATGTTTTTGTGTACAGGAGATATTCCTCCTTTATTCGCCCATGCACTCTCTCCGTTTGGTTGCCAGAGCACGTCTTTCATCCCTGGCCAAAAACACTGAGCCAAATGGATGGGTGACATCAGATATTATTTTCTAGATAAACATCCATCAGCTCACAATGGACCTGATAAGTGACATCAAAAGGGATCAGCTCCCCCACCTCTCTCAACTTGCAAACAAGTTTGTCGATTGAGTCTACATCTTTCGCTTTGAACAATTGGACGCAGCGTCGATTGATATCCGAGCTCATAGAGAAGAACATGATTTAATGACATAAGCCCAACGGTGCCAGGGGTGACAAATAAAGTAATGGCAGATCTTGTTGTTTTCTTCTGTTTGTAGGGCAAAGTATTTCCTGTCCGTAATAACAGATGGAGGTATGGGCAGATGGCAGGGGCGAATCACGGGTGACAACATAAAAGACAGGACTTGGGTTTCATGTTGCATCGGCTCAAGTATCGATCTCTTCAGCGTGGCTCTGAAAGATTGAATATGGTAAGGGAAAGGGAGGAAACTACTGAGATAGAAATAAGGAGAAAGTGCACCTGACGATCATGTTTCTTTTACGTTGTTTGATGCAACATCCTAGGTGTTTTTATTTTTTGCATGCATTATTTTTCGTGGAAAGACAGATATATCTGGACCCCCTCGGATAACGAAATGGTTAAACTCAAGGGGTGTTCCTTCAATACTTAAACGTTTTTATTTTAAGCCAATCATTGCTTGTTAACATCTGCATTGTGAAACCTGTACCAGCCCTTCCATGTGCATTCGATTTATACAGAAGAAAGGGAAAAAGTCAGCGACGGGGATATGGAGAGCGAGAGAAAGAGAGACAGGAGAAAGACAAAGAAAAATCGAGAGACAAGAGAGAGAGAGAGAGAGAGAGAGAGAGAGAGAGAGAGAGAGAGAGAGAGAGAGAGAGAGAGAGAGAGAGAGAGAGAGAGAAAGCAAGAGAGCGAGATAGTGAGCTAGAGAGATGGGGGGAAGATACAGAAGTAGGTCATAGAATGGCATGTACAGGTGTAACACAAAGATCCAGAAAGTTCCATTGGCGATTGAGTGAAAGAAGTGACAGTTGGAGGCTTAAACAAGGTGGAGGTGGAGGAGGAGCAGGTGACAAGACGCGAAGGAAATGTGTGGAGCGAGGAGCAAGTAGTTTCCAAAGAGGAAAAGGGATCATGGAAACAGATGGAAAGACATCTTGCTGTCAGACCGTTAACCGTCTACCATACATGATTAAACCACTGGTGATGGGGTTGTGAGGCATGATGGGTTGTGGTGTTCTCGAAGCCCTGTTCAAAAGAAAGCCCATTTCCCCCTTCATCATAGAGCCCCATCCATATTAGATGAGCACATTTCAAATTCACAGAGCGAGGGAATCGCTCAAGTCACCAATATAGATGTTTCTATCCAAACACGGGTCTTCTTGCAATACGCCCGCTGGAAATGAAAGAAACCATTGTGAAACCACCTTTGTTTTTTTTTATCTGGTTCTCTTGCAGCTATAGTTGATTTAAAATAAAAAAATGAGGTTATTCAAATCCTGCCAGATCATCAAACAGCTTTATCTCGTTTAAATTGTCCATTCAGCACAACACTGAATCAACTCAAATTACTCTAACCTCTGTAGACGTTCCTGAACAAGATATACTTATTTATCTGACTCTGTCCTTCCTAATTTATACAATTTTATAATGCAATTGTCTGCTTTCAAAAGAGTGTAAACTCTATCTCACATAGCCTGAAATATACCACCACAAACAGCCCGAATGGTCGAGAGTTGGGGGTTCATATTAGTTAATAAAGTCATCAAAGTCAAAACGTTAAAAAAACAACAACATAATATTCAACTAATCCATTATCAGAGAGATATATCCACGTATGGTTAAGCTCGATGTAAAATATCCTCCATTTAACATATTAAAGAATATTCAATGAGTTAATCAAGATGCTCTTTCATCCTCTCTCCTCTCAGTTGGCCTCCGTACAGAACCAATGCTGCGTGGGCGCCCGCATGTGTGTGTGTGTGGGCGCCGGCGTGTGTGTGTGTGCGTGCGTGCGTGCGTGCGTGTGAGACTACGTCACAGTCAGGGCGAGTTCAGCGTGGATCCGGGAGTCTGGGAAGTCTGACCTGGT
Organism: Gadus macrocephalus; assembly: GCF_031168955.1. Taxonomy (NCBI): domain Eukaryota; kingdom Metazoa; phylum Chordata; class Actinopteri; order Gadiformes; family Gadidae; genus Gadus; species Gadus macrocephalus. Next base: position 12,384,334 of record NC_082396.1, on the reverse strand, counting down.
CTCGGCAGCCCGGCTCCGGAGTGTGACAGGTGAAGTCCTCCAGCGCTCTCTGTGCGGAGGTCTTGGCTCGGCGGGCGTGGGCCTGGACCTCCTCCTCGGCGTGCAGCTGCTCCAGCGTGGCCAGACACAACTCCGCCAGAGACAGCCGCAGGCGCTGCAGCCGTCGCATGGACACCAATGTCAGGCCGGGACTCTGGGAAGGGCAGAGAGCACGGGTTAAAGCAAACACACACACACACACACACACACACACACACACACACACACACACACACACACACACACACACACACACACACACACACACACACACACACACACACACACACACACATTACGATACACGCACACACAGACATGCATGTAAACGCGAAGACATCCATGCCATAACGGAGCTTGTCATCCATACCCACACATTCCACCACAAACACAGAGAAAAAGAAAGTCAGGTAAGAGTTTCTTAGGGTGAGACGTTTGCGACATTTGAAGCAGCAGTATATTTATAGCAGGAGCGGTGTCTTGGTTTGTAACTTTGGGATAAGTTTTATCCTCCATGTCCAAGGCCTAGATGCCTGGCCACTACTTACATGCGACTGAATTCACATTCAGAAATGTTGGTGGTCATCACCTCCTAATTGACAAAAAGAAAACCTAACCCTAATAATTAACAGTATAGTATGGGAGGAAAGGTAGCCCTGTAAAGCCAAAATTAATCTGGGATCCAGTGTTCCTACTACACTCTGGCAGAACCTCTAAGAGGAGACAGTAAGGACCTGGGCTGGAACCAGAACCTGCAATGTGCCAAGGACTCGTTTCGTGTTTTGTTGTGGAGAAGGGGATTTTAATCAGTGTATTTCTACACTGGTCTATACAGTGCTGACTTGAAACTTTACATTCACTTTTTTTATATAGTTTACTACTGCTGGCCGAGTTTGTGTTCGTCAACCACATGCCTACAGATCCCCGCCTCTAGCCACTTGGTTTGACGACAAAAATAATTAGAATCAGAAGAAACTGAAATGCCCTGTTCACCCAGATTGGCCAACTCCTGCCATCAATCATTTGAATGTTAAAGTAAAGAGACCAGTCCAAAATAAAACAGGCAGGCGACAGACAGAGAAGGGCAAGGGAGGGGAGGCATGTGTTGGACTGCTGCGCTGCCACGCCGAGCTCCCTAACTAACTGGGCAGCAGCACCATCTGCTGAGACAACAAGGTTACAGATGCATGCCCTCTGACGGCTTCCCAAGAGTGCGTTGTAACACCGCTTCCTTCAAATCAATCTCATCAGAGAAGTCGGACGGGGTTCAGAAGGATTCAAAAAAAAAATGTGACGGTCGAAAGCCAGAGCCTGGTAGTGACAACCAGACCCAGAGTCACCAGTCTGTCCCTGGGTATTGCGCCATCTGTTGGTTCTGTCACTATCTGCAAACATACAAGAACCATGGGGAGCACATGCTCAGTGGACGCTGTGGATGGGCAAAACTATTCTTTTCCGGGAATCAGTTCTTTCAGTTCCGTTCACTATCACGATTCGATCGTTTGATTCGTTTGTTAAGTCAGATGGTCTGTTACGTCATTTGCCAGGGAATCGGAAATTATGCAATAAATGTTAATCAACATGCATGTAGCCTACTACTTTCTAATGTTCTGGCGAAATTACCCAGGTTAAGTGTAAATATAAAGCACATACGTGCCTTTTTTTTCAAAAATATCCTTAATACATAATGGGGTGCAGTACGAATTAAATGCCGTCTTCCAAGTAGCGCTAATAAGCAGTGAAGCACGTTAGCAACTAGACCGAACGAGACTCATAATGGTAGGTAAATCTTTATCTACTGTAACTTTATAAAATCATGCAATTGTAATGTAGAACAAAAGAAAAAGAAAACATAAAGTGCTTGCATGCTATTGAAGCCTACAGCGATCGTTAGTTAACGTTGTGTGGTGGTGCCTTATCATTTGTTTACCCATGGGCCATGGCAATGTGATTGCTACCTGCAGTCATTGGCTAAATCTATAGGAACGTTTAAGACTCAATCGATATAAGGTCGCGGGGAGACAAAGCTCGGTTTGTTCCTATATTTTATTTACGTAACCATATTTTTGTTATACGTTTAAAAAAAAATTCAAAATAATCAGTTATCTTGTTTTGGGAATATGTTCTCGTCGTTCACCTTCGGGATTCGTTCGTTCTGACCGAATCGTTTGCGACCGACCCATCACTAGTGGACACACAGATTAGACGATTAAGGTACTGCACGTTAAATGGGCCAGGGGCTTGCTCTCTGGGCTCGCCGTGGTCTCTCAGCCTGTGATTTGCATAATGTTCAAGAGTGCATCGAGAAGGTGTGTGTGTGTGTGTGTGCGTGCGTGTGTGAAATCTAACCGCTGCAGCCATCTGCTGTTGACAGGTTAATCATGGCTTTATCTGGCTCTGTCAGAACAGTGTAGAGATCGGGGAAAGAAAGGCACAATTGATGCACACGGACAGACACACGTGTGCACGCACACTTACACACGAACACACACACACACACACAAAAACACTCACACAAAAACACTCACACACACAAAAACACATACACACACGCACACATGCATGACAAACATAAACACGCACACATACACACTGTCACAAACAAAACATCAATTTGGCTTACTCCCCTGCATTCAATTAGAGGCAGTCAGATTATAACACTGGCAGAGTACACGCAAAACCTCATGAACCCACTTAATCCTCAGCTGTTCACTATTTTTGGCGGTGGCATCCCAATTAAGCCTTTAATATGATTGTTTGAGGGGGGAACAAAATGGCAAAACAGAGCGAATGCACACATGGCTGAAGAGAATAAACGTGGCCAGGTAAACGACGCCGGTGTTGGGTGCCCTCTGTGGAACTAGCTGGGTTTACGGCTGTCTGTCACTCACTCACATCCTGGGCCGCGGTTCAATGCCGCGCTGCCAATACCAGTCCTACTTGACAGCCCTGTAAACATTCCCGGATATGTCCCTAGACCTCTTTGGTGTGTCATGGCCATCTGTACTGCGCCCGGTCCTGCCAAACGATGGGAGACGGGAGGTTTGGAGGAGACCCAGATAACACAATTTCCACACTGGCCGAAGACGGATTCCTTCATGAGGAGAACCAGATGTGTTTTTCATAACTGTAGACCATATCTGTGTATTGACTTTGCAACGAAATGCAGTTCTTTGGGTAATTGGGTTACGGTCGAAATACCAGTGGGAATGATAGACAGCAGAAAACAGCCAGTCCCAGTTTACCCACGCACACGCGTACACACACGCACGCACGCACGCACGCACGCACGCACGCACGCCCGCACACACACACACAGATGAGGACATGGGCCCCTGGGGCCTTCGCTTCAGTTTTCACACGCTCCACAGGGGGGGGATTCTGTAGACGAATGTGTGTCTGACCTACCTCCTGCGAGGGGGCCCAGCTCCATGCCCTCAGCAGAGCATGCTCCTGCAAGGACACTGCCTCCTGCATCCTGCACACGCTGTCCAGCAGGTGGCGCTTCTCCTCGTCGTCACTGCCAGAGTGTCTGGCCAAGACTCTGAGAGAAAAGAATGATATATATATTTATATATACATAACAGTTTGTGATACTATGCCATAGAACTTTGCCAGAGGTCATGAGAAAAAAACACATGTGAAACTTTGTGTAAGAAATAACAAAAGCAACCTTAATAGATAAATTAAGGATTTCAAGAATAAAGTACACATCTTTATTTACAGCTAAAAGTTAATTAACATTACAAATACGGTGAGAATGTTCCTCACTGGTCAGAATACAGTCCAATCAATCAATCACGGGCAGTAAGTCAACGTCAGCTCTCCTCCTCCCAGCGTATGTACAGATGCATTACAGTCCACTGAGTAGCAACCTGAGTCCCGTGGCGTGCTCCAGATGGGCCTGCGCAGCCTGCTCCTCCTGGCCCAGTTGAGTGCTCTCCCGGGCAGCATCTCTGAGAGCGTGGCAGGCCTGGGTCAGCCTGAGGGCTTCCCCGGCTGAGATGGTCTCTCCGGGCCCCCGGTGGCTCACGAGGCGGATGCATTCCGCAGCACGTCTGGGAGCAGGAGGTACAGCACCCACACATGAGACACAAGGCCTTCACAGGGTAAAGGTTTAGCAGGAGAACGTGCCAACATTAGATAAAAAAAAAGGTTGAAGAGGTTTTTTTCACATGGGCAAGTGCGAGGAGCATTGTCGAATGGTTCGAAAATTCACACCACACTTGCTTGAGCAAGGGTGCGCAGCCAATAGGAAACTACGACCAATGGGTTTAGGGTTAGTTGGAAGTGGCAAACACTGGAATTGTATATAGAATTTACTCTGTTTAAAAACATTACACATTTTTTGGTAAAAAATGGCTGTGTTTACCGACGCTTCTTGAGACCCATGTCTAAAGAACGCCTGGGTCTTACAAGCCATGGCATCGCTGGATGATAAAAGGCGAATTGGTAATTGATTGAGTTTGTGAGGCTTTCCTTTTTCATAATGTCCCTGTAGCCACCTCTGGTGGCCTTGCTGCGTCATGAGTGTGGAAGGCCGTTAGGTTAAATGTCCACAACTGCTACTGAAGAGGAGCAAGGAGCAAACTAATCTCAATGGATGAAATGGATGTTTTTTGGGCTGCAATTTCTTTGGTTTCGACTGAGTTTTGGCTATACATGCGACATACCTCCACACTATTTTTCCGGTGTACTGAAAAATACGCTGCCCTTAAATGAAAGGTAGATTTCATTGTATCATCCAACCCCCTTTGCTGTCCAGCCATAGATCATAGCCCTTTTCACAGTCACTTGAGGACAAATACAGGTGTCGGGGTCTGCTCCTTGTGCGTACCAGGAGCCATGAGTAGACTGAACTAGTGAAGATTAGGATATTAACCGTGCCCTGGTACATTCAAAATAATAGATCAATCATTTGTTTTATGAGCGACAACTGTGTTTATCCTACAATGATGCCTCTGTTTAAAATGTATATTGAGTTGGGTTGTTAGCCATACTCATTGTGTAGGAAAAAATTGGAGAAAGCATAAACGAAACTTGATAATGTTACAAGACCTGTTTTCAAAAGGGGTTTGAGTGTGGGACCCTTCTTCACCCTTCTCCCCCCCAGCCCCCCCCCCCACCCCAAGGAGACATGTGGTACCTCGTCTCCAGGGATGCGATCCAGAGGCGCAGCCTTGGAGCGCGGTTGGGTCGCTGGCCCAGAACGGAGCGGAGAACTGCACAGCCCTGCTGTATAACCAAATCAACCTACGGAGGAAAGCTTGGTGTTACTATGATGGGATGGGGAACAATCTATCAAGGAGGGAAGAATAAACAATAGCCCCTACATCACAATCACATATCATATTGCTATTCTGTCCAGTTGTGCTACTTTGATTCTGATTGTATCTTCTGATCGTCCCTAACTCGTAAGTTGCCATTGATAAAGCCCGACTTAATGTCAATGTCTTTTAAAGGTGGTTATTCCAGACCTTCGCACCCGCCTCCTGGTCTCCCAGGCTGGCCGTGGCTTGGACCCGGGTCAGTGTGAGCTTGTACCAGAACTCCTCGTCCCCTCCCAGGTCCTGAGCCCGGTCCAGGAGTTCCAGGGCCTGGCCATGGTCCCCCTCCGCACAGGCCAAACCCGCCAGACCCAGTAGAGCCCTGGCCTCGGTCTCCTGCTGACCCACTTCCTGGGAGGGGAAAGAGGCAAGATACTGTCAGCACAAGGGGGTCGAAAATAGAAGAATAACCTTTGTCATGTTTCACATCACTGTTCGATTGTAAGCATGATATTACAACATATGTATTACCGGTAAGTATTATACACATATATCTGTGCAATCTTTACGATTGCTTAAGATTAAGATTTAAGTTTGTTTTTTCTAAATTATTATTTAGACGATTATTATTTACATGAACTGAAAGTAAATGATGAAATTAAGAAATAAGAGTTAATTGCTAGAAATAACACATATGCTCAGTGCAGCTCTAACCCTTTCTTTTCATCGCCCCAACGAGATGACCAATAAGTTAATTAATTCCTCAAAGTAATTAGCACAAGTTTAAAATTGTTTCAGGTGCAGAACCCCCTGGACCAGCCTGAAAAATGCCTTTTTCCTCCCTGTCTACAGCCTGTTGTGGTGGTACCTTGGCCAGCAGATGGCCCTCGACCAGAAGCCATCTGGCTGATGGATAGAGCCCAATGCTGAGGCACACCTCAGCCTTGTCCAGCCATATGCCCTCAGAGCTCAGCTCAGCTCTCCGCTGGTGGAGCCGTACCTCCGGCCTGGGCTCCGCAGAGGAACTCTGAAAAGAAAGGATTGTGTCGTATGGCTTTCATTTGAGACATAGCTTGTGGTCTAAAGAGTAACTAAATACTTCAGGGATGGCACTGCCTTGATTAAATCAACTATTGTAGTGGCATCTTCTGATTGGTTCAATTAACTTGCCATTAAATGCCTAACCCTAACCCTAATTTGTGCAACCCAGGCACATAAGTGTTTGCCGATATTGGTTATTATGAAAATAAATGTGCATGTCGGCTGTGTGCAGGGGACCTTAATAGTGAATTGGTTCTAATGGGGTTAGAATTTACATCTGATACCAATGTGAAGAAAAGTTCCTATCTTCGTGCTTTGGTAACGTTGAGATATTGATAATTTAAACAGAATTTAAACATGAATTGAAACTTGTCCTGCACATACATCTCTGTGTTAAAATCCATGTGAGCCAAACTGATTTCAACACAAAATGGAGGAAAAAATAAATATGAGAAAGTTTCACAATGTATAACATGAATCATTGCTATGCAGCAGTAATCAAAAGTTATCAAGCTCTTTTGAACCAAGAAGAACACAAAGATATGGAAGTCTTATCAGGAATGCGTGCACGCAAATGGTCTGAAGTCCAATTCATGATGCAATTCACCCGTACAGGGCTTTGCAATCATCACTTCAAGAGAAAGAAAGAAAAGGGGTAATTTACTCCTCCGCCGGGCTACATCTAATAAAACCCTGGTACACAGTATTCAAACAAAGTCAGTCTCTTGTAGATACAGATGTCGGTGTCCTCATTCGACAGGCGTGTGCGAATATGGCTGTTGGCTGGCATCATATTGCTTGTTTTTGAGTTGATTTGATTTGTCAGATCAGAAGCAGTAAATATATTTATTGGTATTTTATGTAACATTAGTTTATATATTTTACAGTATTATTATATTTATATTGGTTGTATCTATATTTATATAAAAAAGCAAAAATCCATTTAGTTTCAGTTTGGGACATGGATCAATGTTAGCCAAGCTATTCCTCTCTTTCTAAGATGACATTCGCTCTCTGAATGGATTTAGGGACAAATTCTTCCAATAATGAATAATTCCTAAAGCAATCTAGATGGTCTATAAAAACGTGATACTAATTCTTAAAGTGAGCTGCGGCAATATTTCCAGTTGACTTACATTCCAGAGAAAAGTTGTAAGTGTTTCTAGACACATGTCCGAAAGATGCCAAATGCATTCAATATGACTTGTATGTCTCGGTCTCAGCACGTTTGATCGGGTCTCATATTTAAATGTCCACCCCCTTTCCTCTCCCAATATACAGCTGATCGACTGGTTCTAAAAGCCAATAGCAACTGAATAAGAGGCACAGAACAATCTAAGCATTCAGCCATGAAGAAACGATAAGTGTAGCTTTTATGTTTTCTCTATAATAATAATAAAGACGTTTTGTGTACTGACCTGTTTTGGAAGCATGTTTTGGCTCCTCCTCTGCCTTGCTATAAAAATTGCCTTACGACAGCTGGAAGAATGTAGAATCAGAACTGTTATATAAATAGCTTCAAAACAAAACGTAGCTACGTATAATAATGCAGAGAACGTTCTCTGCATTATCATGGGGCCGAACTTACTCAATTAGTTCCTGTTCCCGGAGGCTACTGAGGTCCAACAGCTCGTCCTGGTAAGGAGAATGGGCCTCCATACCCAGTTGACAACAGGTCCTCACAATCCTGGATGTGTGGGGACATTGTAGATGACACATGGGAAGGCTTATGTTATCATTCCTTTTACTGTCATAAATTCTCTCAGACCCAACTGGTACAGCAGGCATTTTACTCCCACTTTGGTTCAAATGGCCATTATCGAGCGTTCCATTTAAATGCCTGCTCTTTAATCAACCCCTTCATCTAGATATGACTCCGGGTATTGGATTATCATTGTGGGGATGTCCAAAGCAAAACCATCTTTCAGGCCTGCATCAAATCTGATATCTTTGTTGGTGTTTGACACAAACAATAGAAAGATGAAGAAGGGAGCTGTGGGAGTGAGATGTAAGAGTGAGCTGTCAGAGTTTCATTGAGGATTGAGACCAAAGAGTGAGAAAGATGATTGAGATGAGTAGTGCTACAGATGAGTGCCTCATAGGAGTGAGGCAGATGAGTGAGATAAAGGAGTGAGACAGAGGAGAGAGACGAATGCGTGAGTGCAAGGAATGAGATGGGGGAGTGCGTCAGAGGAGTGAGACAGAACAGTGAGACCAAGGGACAAGACAGAGGAGTGAGAAACAGGAGTGATTGAGAGACTAGTGACACAACAAAGTGAGGCAGACAGAGACCAAAGGACTGCTGCTGAGGAGCACCTGAGGCGGTAGAGGTCGGACAGGCCCATCCTGCCCACAAGGTCGTGGGCGATGGTCTCGGCAAGGTGCAGCACAGGGAGGCTCAGATGGGGGAGGGAGAGGGACGTCAGTTCCCTGACCAGGAGATCCAGGTAGAACAGACTCTGGGCCTGCAGCGACACACACACACACACACACACACACACACACACACACACACACACACACACACACACACACACACACACACACACACACACACACACACACACACACACACACACACACACACACACACACAGTTAGTTTAGAGGAGATTAAACTTTTGATACGGTTTCAAATAAACTGTAATAATCATTATTATGGTCGTGGCCTAGGGACTGCTTTTGAGTTAATTACAGAATGATCTTGAATTGGCGGTGTGCAGCGCTCAAATTGGCCTATTTCCTCGCCCTGCTTTCCCGACCTCCAAGGCTTTTGAAACAGGCCTAGCTAATTACATCACATTAAGTTTCCCATCATGCCGAGGTGCTCGCGACATAAATGAATACCGATCCAATTGATTCATAATCTGATTCCGTCCTTCGCCCCCCCCCTCGCAAATTCATCAAAAGCATTGGTAATCCAAGGTCAGCTGTCAAGTGTGCACGTCCTGTCATGTTTCTGACTGACTGAACTGAGTTGTGATTGTGACCTAATATCAATATGTCTGTGCTAATTACAAGGTTACCTGAAAGTTTTGAAACAACACTGAATAATTTGTGCACAGCACACCTAACGTATATCCAATAAGGACGGGGGTTAAGAGAGAAGGCAATCGGCAGGCAGAGCACTTGTTTCTACATTGTCCCAGCCTTGCCTGTTTGGGGAAGCTGGGTTTGCTGATGCAGTGGTGGGCGCCACTGGTCCGGAAGGTTTCCCGCACCACGTGGGGACAGACGTAGCGCGCCCACTCTGAAGGAGTGGAAGGGAGGGTGAGCTCCTCCTCCTGGAACAGTTGTTGAGGCTTCTCCTCAGTGGGGGGTCGCTGGTAACGTCCAGAGGAGGAAAATATGAATCATTATGGAATCAAGCCTACTTTGGTCAGGTGATAATTATCAAGTAATGTAAAAGTAGGGTAAAGTCATTTCTTATTTTATTTATTGTAATATAATGATTTACATTGTAAAATTTATAAAAATTAAGAAATGTAAAATGTGGCTGGGCTACTAATACTAATGTTGAGGCTAATAAAACAATTTAGTGAGAATTAAATACAGAGTTTAGATCTATCATTTGAAATACTTCATTGTCTATATATGAAGGCATAAGCTTCCATTTCGATCAAAAGTTGGGAAAAAATCATCTCTGCCTACCTGGGAACTACAAAATGAGGGTACTTTCGAACGCCTATGTACTTGATGGAGCCACACGCATGATTTGTGTGCAGAGGGACGTGTGTGTTGTGTGTTGTGTGTTGTGTGTTGTGACGTATACAGAGCAGGGGTGGAAACATACGGGGGTCTGCTGTGCCTCTTTGGTCTTCTTCCCCTTGCCCTTATCTCGCACCACACTCTTCTCCTTCTTGGAGGCAGCAGAGCTGGGGGGCTCCACCGGCGGAGCCTTCGCCATCTCGGTAAGGACCTCACGCACCGTTGCCATGGACACCTGTGGTGACACACGCACACACACACACGCACACACACACACACACACGCACACACGCACACACACACACACACACACACACACACACACACACACGCACACACGCACACACACACACACACACACACACACACACACACACACACACACAGTTAGTTGGTGGAATTTGACAGTCAAATAGGATAAACACACAGACCCACATCAACTATAATTGTAGTTGGTGACGTTGATTTGTCTGATATGTGATACGTGGTAAAATTCATTGTATCACTTTTAAAATTAAATTAAAAATTCAGCTGAAAAGCGGTTAAAAGCCTTAAAATCAAATGTAGTGCCATTTTTTTTCTATTCTATAATGAAATAAAATGATTAAAAAGCCGACGGCTGGTAGAGTGGAAGGTTCACGAGCTCGCGTCCTTACGTTCCAGGTGTGCAGGACGAAGACGTAGGCCCGGAGCAGGTTCTCCTGGTGGCCCGGGGAGGTCCTGGGCTCCATGAAGCCCAGCAGGGTGTGCGCCCTGATCAGCCCGTCCAGACACCTCACATCCTGCAGCGCCGATAGAATGGAGGCCCCCCTGACCACCGCTTGTAGGGGGGGATCTGGCCCCAAGGTGTCAGCGGGGCCACTGTCCTTGGACGGGTCATCTAGAGGAGCAAAACACATACATGATGTAAACGTGAGGTTGGTTTTACTGTGTAGTGTAGGATACAGCTGGCCGCACTGATGAGTCTGATGTCTTTGCACGATATAACAATGAATATATTGAGATGGGGGTGATTATTTATGTAGCTATCGCTAACAAAGCAGAACAGCTCATGTTTTTAAATGGAAGCATTAATTGCCACTATTAAATGTTCATTTACATTTTATTATCAATTGGATGGCTGATACAGCATTTGCATTATTTTGTCTTTGGACTAATTGGATGCATGACCTCATCCATTTGTGCTCAAGCTCACAATCTCTACACGTACACACCAGGAGAAGCCCAGGAATCAAACCGGCAGCCGGTCAAAGAGTCAGGCTGTCACTCTCAAAGGAGAGGAGGAGGGATGCTGGTTCAGGACCAGCCTGACCAACCCCTCCTAGTACAGCTCAGGAGGAGCCACATGCTTCTTTGACCTGGCACCGGTGTGTTAACTGAGGTGGTTCGTCCCCGAGAAACATGAGTACAGTACAGCGCACAGTATTTTCAGAAATCGACAACAACAAAAACAGCATTACTGTCTGAGCTCTCAGCAGGTTGCTCCCTGATCACCTACTTAGGACCCCTTGTTTTGGTGTCGTGGCCGTGGTGGGGTACCAGCTCCTCTGAGCAACGAGGCGCGTTCCGTTTAGCACAGCGGGGTTACCGTGAGAGACAATGGGGTTCATTGATGGCGTGGGGCGGTCTAAAACGCTTCCCCTCCCCCTGTGCAACACAGAGCAATTATGATCAAAGGCAGCGCCGCTCGCTAGCCTGCAGTTCACTAATGGATTGCATGTTCCGACACAAGAGCAAATGGGGTTATGTTGCCAGGATTAAACAATATGATAAACAAAAAAGAAATACCTAATTAAAATATGTAAAACAAGTGTTCGGTCCGTGCCAACATTCCTTCCGAACAAAGCTGTTTGAAGGAGGGTGAGGGACTGGCCCACGATAAAACAACAATGATGGATATGTGCAATAAAAAGAGCCTTTCAATAAATAACACAAAGTGTCAAAGTGAATATATTTTCCCTTCACCGTTGAACACGAGGGGACAGTGTGATACAGATTAGTGCGAGGGGTACCTGTCTCCTGGGCCAGTTCAGGGTCCAGCTGCAGCAGCAGGTCTACGGCCCAGTGGAGGTGGTGCTGGGTTGTCTGGAGAGGCTGGTTCTGACCGTACAGCCACTCTGCAAACTGCATTAGGAGGTCTGCTTTCTGCCACCGGCCCTCTGCACCCTGCTCCTGTACACACAGGAGTCACATGCAGCGTGATCCGGGATCCGTAAGCCCGACTGTGTTATAGCAGAACTTCTGGCCGGAAGCCAAAATCTGAAAGGGGCAGGGTGACGCCTTGTTTTGCAAGGAGTCACCCCAGAAACTCATTAATTATACCAAACACAAACTAAAGTTTGTGTTTGCCAATTACAAGCTTAAAGATCCCAGCCTGCAGTTATATAATTGGTCAAAACAAATGTGTGTGAAAGTAATTGAGCAATTGAAATGACGTGTCCGCCAAGCAAAGGCACATTCATGTACACGCGCAGAAATGCATTATTCTGTTTGCATTATATAATAAAAACATTCAGCCAATGGAAAATATAGCTGTAATAAACAGGTTCATCCAAAAGATGGTGCTACAGTTGCTATAATTGTTGTAAAAAACAAGTAACAACCGCAAGAATTAGCCTAATCCTGTTCATATTTGACATATGTCCTATTTAAAGAATAGAGCATGGGTTGAAGCAATGACGTTGCACAACCCTGGACGAGCATCTCCTAAACCCAATTAATTAAAGCGTAATAATAAATAGTGGTATAACTGAGAGAGTGGCCATGGATCAGGGAGCCTCTCCTAAACCTAAATGACTAAAGAGTAACAATAAACAGTGGTATTACTTCTAGAGCTGCTGCCCCCGCGACCCGACCCCGGACAAGCGGCTGAAGATGTGAGATGTGAGTGGTATTACTGAGAGAGCGGCCACCGAGCTCTGGAAGCCGGCCCGCTGCTGCTGGGTGTCAGGGGAACACAGCGCCACCTGGTGCCACACAGAGGAACAGACATGCTCCCCCTCCTCCTTGAACCTCTGCATGTCCGTCCCAACACTCTGGCCCAGCCGTGCACGGACCAGTGTGCGCTGCTGCAACAGGAGCCTATGGGGCAGTTTAAGCACACGTTCTCAGACACGTATATATAGAGAGTGAGTGAAACATTGAGGATGTGGAGCGCAATCCCCTGCAGTGCGAATAGGGATAATGACTTCTTTGTAGCTACAAACTGAGTCATGGAGCAGCACTTTAAAAAGAGTGGCTTACTATCAGCAGGCTGGAAGGTAACTGGCGCTGTCGATTATCATTCTTTCCTTACTTCCTCCTTGACTCCCTCTCACCCCTCTCTGTTCCTCCCTCCCATCTTCCTTCGGTCATTCATTCCTTCCTTCCTCCATTGTTTTTTCTTTCCTCATTCTCTCCTACATGTCTCTTTTAATTCTTTCCTCCCCCTCCCTTCCTTCATTACCCATTGCTATGACCACAACCCATCCTTTCTCTTCCCCCATCTCCTCCTCTCCCTCTAACAGACTCCCCTTCTCGCCCCTACATCCAGGCTTAACACTCACAGTCTGTGTTCGGTCCGAGGCAGCTCTCTGACACCCTTATCCAGCACCTGCAGAGCTCTCTCCCAATCGCCTTGATCGCCGTGGATACGAAACAGCATCTGGTACATGCCCGCTCGTAGGCCTATTTCATCATCTTCATCGTCTAAGCACGCACAAACACATAGAACACACTTTCACATACTTAACACACACACACTCACGCAAAACAAGATGGATAAAACACATAAGCCGTGGTGCATAGAGTTGATGATGATGATTTGACATACATAAAGCCCATGTGAGCAGAGAGGATGTGAGATTAACGCCATGAATATGGGACAGCTAAGAACTCCTTGGTTCTGCTCTAAAGGGGTCTCATCCAAGGGAGAAGTCTAAGTCATCGTTTCATGTACATTCATTTCTTATACACAGCTTAGCTTGGACACAGGGATCAATTTTCACATCCGTTGAAATGAAAAGTTTGCAGAAGGGAAAGAGAGAAAGGGGATTATTTCTTTTCTGTTGCAGAACTCACTTGTAAGTTCTTCCAATTTAGCCGTGGTTGTCGCAGCAACCCTGCCCTTTGCCTCACCCTGCTTTAAGGCAAAGAAGAAAGGAAGAAAAGGAGAAGGCTTGTACAGATCAACAATAGCATGGTGTGCAGGCAACATGAAGGAGAGGAGGCTACAGAAGATCCTATGGCTAAGCAGTGCTCACACTCTTCCAGGACCATACGTACCACAGAACACAGACTACGATGGCCATATGGCCATACTTTGCAGAATTATAATGTATACATATGTATCTTACTTCCTCGAGTTTAGGCAAAAGAACGTATGAATGATGTATATAGTACAGTATAACAACAATGCAGTGCGACACCAGAATCAAATCTTTCAAACTCAATATCAATAGTACTAGTGATATTGAGTTTTAAGAAGGATTGCAAAGAGGAAAAGGTTACATTTAAAATATAGTGATTATTATTAGGACATAGAACATTTTTGCGCAACTGATTTTTGTGATCTATTTTACATTTCTCAAACATTTAGTAAAAAAATAAAATAAAAGGAGCTTTTATCTTCCCTAAGTAGGATCAGCACCGTAGTCTGTTGGGGCCCGGTATGACACAGGGCACTCAGAATCCTCTCCAGGGGTCCCTGGAGCTGCTGCCGGCCTGCGGGGGCCCGGGTCAGTGGCAGGCAGGTGTTCCAGTAATGTCTGGCCGCTGCCATGCACAGGGGCAGGCTCTGAGCCTTCTCTGCAAAGCTGTGTTGAAAACAACAGTGACAGAGACAAGAGCCATGAAGACTCCCAACAGATGTTCACCTGAAATAAAAATGTATCTATCTCAATTTCCCTTCATATTTGAAACAACTCTTAATCCCTTTTACTTCTCAATGCAGCCTACGGCACATGGACCACCTGTTTCTAGTTACACCTAGAATCAGAAAAGAAATTGGTTGTTGGGCATTCAAATTCAAAGCTCCATCAGATTGGAACAACCTTCCATCCTGAATTAGGTCTGTCACTTCTTTCCATATCTTCAAATCATCTTTAGTTATGCATTATGAAATGTCCTGCTCTTGTTTCTGATCTATCTTACCTTTTTCTCTCTAGGACTCATTCTACTCATACCTGCTTTCCTTTTGTCCACTATACTGTATATGTGTGTGTATCTGGGTACAAATATGTCCCGTATAATTTACTTGTGCATGCAAGAAAATGTATTTAATGTATGTTAATGTATTTGATTCTTCTGTACTGTGTAATACCGGCTGGTGGGGGGTGATGAGGGGGGGGGGCTAGCTTTGGGGAGCATTGTTGGAGTGTGCGTGAGCGTGAGTGTGTTTGTTTGTCCTTGTGCTTATGTGTTTGGATTTATGTTTAGTACTTACTCTGTATCTTTGTATTATCTGTCATAATTGTAAGGACCCCCTCGAAAATGAGATGGTACATCTCAAGGGGCTATCCTTGAAATAAAGAAATAAGAAATAAAGAAATAAAAAGAGGGAGAAAAGTACAAATTGTTTGACTCCCAGCATGAGGGTACTGTGTTCCATTCCCCCTTGTATGTCAGACGCTTTTCATAAAAGTGTCTGCTAAATTATTGAATAGCAAACTGTATGAAAGAGGTAAGAGATAGCTCAGGTAACTGAGTGGTGCGTTTTCCCATAACAATCTCCTGAACTGTTGAGCTTTTTCTTCCAAACATGATGATGATGATGATGATGATGATGATGATGATGATGATGATAATTCAGAGGAAGTACCTGACACTGGACAGCAGGACATGCAGGGCCTCTTTGTATTTGTGGAGGTCTCCGCTGGACTGGTGTGCCAGGCTCAGGCCCCTCAGACTGGCCACGCTGCTCAGCATCTCATTCACTGCATTCGGCCCGTAACTGTAAAGGATAGAATCAACAGATCGACTCAATCAATCAATCAATCAATAAATTAGTATACAAAGATCACGAAGGGAAATCACATGAGGGGTAGGATCTACTGAAGCTAAGCCTACGTAGCTTTGCATTAACTGTAATACTTAAGGGTTGCCAGTAGATGTCAGCAGTCTCTTACATAGCTTAAAAAAGTCAAGGTACGACTTAAATAATTTGGGATCCGCCAAAGATTACAAACTTGGAGAGTGCACATACACGTACACAAACGCACATACACAAGCACGCATACACACAGACACACACTCACAGGGAACCACTGACGCCTCTAGACGCAGCGCCCTCCAGCAGCAGCGCAGCCTGGGTGCAGTGGAGCACCAGGTTGTGGTCGTCGCCATGGTGACAGAGCGACGCCAGCTGGCTCCACACCTGCAGCTCCGCCGCCGCGTCGCTCCACGCACAGTCAGACGCGGCGCGCACGAGCTAGGAGCAAGACGTGGGTCGGGAGGAGTAAATAAAGATACGACAGGGGAGAGGGGGACAGAAGATGATGAGCAACAGAAGGAATGGAGTGCGGCGCTGTGCAGATGGTAAGAGATTAGGCTATGGAGGGAATCGGAGAGCACTGAAGGCAAACCATACTTAAAGTTTGTCCCAAGGAAATTCATCTGCGGTGCGATGAGCCTTCCCTCATTGCACTGGTAAACTTGGTTAGTCTGTTTTTATCTTCTGTTATGTCTGTTGTATGCACTTACGCAGACGGAGCAGGAAGGAGTTGTGGGTTTAGGGGGGTGTCTGACGGAGGTACTCACTGACGAGAGGCCGGGCACCGCAGGCTCCACCTGCACACCGTCTCTGTTGCAACACAAGTGCATCTCCACGGCAACAAGCACGCGTGTCATGGCCGCCACGGACTCGTCTCCCTTACACTGTCGGTGGACACAGTTGGACGATCGTAAATACAAACACACACCGACACACAGCGACACACACACAAACTTATGTAATCATGGGATGACAAATAGTCTGTGGTGCTAAAATCACCTGCGTTCAATTTTACATCGTCCCTTCACTGCAGGGTGCGGCGTTATTGGAGGCAGAAAGTTGTTGTTGTAATGATTTACTCTCTAGTAAATCATGCATATAGCTCTTGTAATGTTTAATCAGCACAAAGCGTGTGTGTTTGTGCGCTCCAGTTACAGCCTAGATGCTCTCCTCGATAATAAATGACTTTCCATTATGAAGGAAATGAGATGATGAATGATTTAGTGATCCTAATGAGGTATAAGTCATAGCCATATTAACTAAGGCCTTGTTGAGGCAGGGGGTCGGTGAGCATTTGCGTGTGTGTATGCATAACAATGTGCAGTGTGTCAACTACCCGACCCAAACTTCATTAGGCACCCTGATATGTAAACTGTTCAATAACCCCTCAATTCTAGAGAATTGGGCACTATCTCAGCTCAATAGACAGGATAAGTAACAGGGTAATGGACAAACACACACACACACACACACACACACACACACACACACACACACACACACACACAATTGTTATTATTTCCTAAAGTGGACAGGAAATAAGTCATCTAAAGGCTTTAAGGATTGTGCTCTAATCGAAAGGCAGAGCCCGAGGCTTTGCCTTACATATGCTCCCATTATTATGATAACTCTCTCTGCTGGGGAATGATCTGCACCAGGAGAATGTCTATTTAATTTTAAATTTAATTTAAAATGTCATGGCCAGATGAGTGTGCAGGCCACGCCCCTAGTGAAAGCACCGTTAGCCTGAAGTATAACGTTACAGCCCATTAAAAGCCCATGTCGCCGTGACACATAGGTTTCGCGTGACCGGGGCTGTATTTCCTGCTCGCTCCGGCGGGCGATTATAGGGATTCCAGCAGGGATTTCCCCCGTATTTTATTAGCTTGTGACAGAAGAATTCATTTGTGTAGAAGGATATATGTTCACAATATCGTGGAATACAGATTCATAGTTATGTATGGACATGTGACAAATTGAATATGGAAATCAGTAATGTGTTACTCATTTAATGCGTTGCCTATTGAACCTCATTTACAGATTACCCTGTACATGAATAGCGTGATTGTGTATAATAATGTAACTTCGTCAGCGTTCATTTTGCTTTAATACGTCGAAATACTCATGTTCAAATAAATCACATCAAAACCATTGCCCCATTAGAGCTCGATACATCCTATTCATTGTCATATAGGGGGGTGTCCTAGAGCAAAATAAACCATAGGCCAATGACAAGTAAAGATGGCTGGTGGGCGGTGGGTACCTCTACCCCAATGTCCTTCGTCTGGCTGACGGGCTGCTGCAGGAGCCTCTTGATTTGAACCCAGGTGGCCAGCACCTGTTTCCTGGTCACCATGGATACGGCCCCTCCAGGGACGGCCACGCTTGACAGACGCAGGGCGAATTCACACACCTGAAAAGACACAGGAAACATGGGAGTTTCATAGATTCCCTTACTTACGCGCATTTCCACCGGAGGGTGTGGGTCGGTTCAGTCTGCAAAGGTGCGGCATGGGTCGCGTTGCCACAGCCAAGAAGTGGGTGTGATCCAGACTGAGCGCTATTTAGCCGTACTCGTCCCACAGTACTCCTCTGTTGGGGTACTGAGACGCCTGAAAGGGTGCCGGCAAGTTGCAGCTACACAGTTTGTTGCAACTTTGTTTATTTAAGAAAATGTAGAACAAAAGTTTGCCGTCCTTCTTGGACGTCCTACATAGTTGCTCTTTGTTCGTTGTGTGCATTCTTCTTTTCCTTGGATTTATTAGCAGGCAACACTGTGTGGGGCTGCTATGAGATCACGATAACGTAGATGCCGTGGCTATTGCCATACGGCTTAAACCCCGCCCTACCATAACTGTCGGAGGTGGAAACACGAGCTATAACTGAGCTGGGCTATACTGCTGATAAGGGCGGCGACTCTTAAGGCATAGTCATGGTTTTACGTTAACGCAGCGCAAGGGCGTTTACGGACCCATTACGTCCTTGCGGACTCTCCTTGCGGACCCTCCTTGCGTCCACCGCAAGGGCCTGACGCGCGCCTCCCAAAAATTCAAACCTTGCGTTGAGGCAACGCAGCAGCAAGGGGTGTGATTGCTCTGCTAAGCCTTAAGCCGGGAAGGTCCTATGTTCAATCCTCCATGTCCGCAGCTTACCTGTGTGCATCTTTCAGATGCCTAACACCAACCCGTTACCCGTATAACACGTGTTCTTGAGGTCACTTATCCAAAGTCGCTTTGGATAAAAGTGTCTTTTAAAAAAATACGTGAATGTGAGCCCAGCATGATGTGTTCTCTTCCGGTCTCCTCGTTAGTCTGCAGACCACCCGCCCGCCTGTCACCTCAGCACAGCTGGGAGACCCTCGGGCCAGACCAAACACCGCTGGTGCCACTTATCATGGGCGTAGAGTCCGATCCTTGAGCCGCACATTCGTCCGCAGCTGGAGCTAGGGAAACCAGATGCCAGGAAGGTACCAGCCGCCCGCTGGTGTCTCTTGATGCGCCTCTCGGAACGTCGGTCTTGGTTGGTTTGGTGTAATTCAGAAACTGCAGTGGCACAAGTTATAGGCTGATCTGTTGAGTGCCAGAGTTTCAAGCTGTGTGAGGGGGATGTTCGCTCACTTTAGGAGGTCCCTGGTGCAGTCCTTAAAGCGCCGCTTTTGCCCTCCAGCAGAGCGCTTTGCGCCCATTAGTTGGCTGTAGAAGACTTGGCGGGGCAGGCGGTGTTCAGGCATGCGTATGGTGTGCCCTATCCAGCGCAGATGTTTTTTGGCCACAGCTGCTTCCATACAGATTGAGCCGGTTTTGCTGAGGATGTCTGTATGGGGGATTCTATCTTCCCAGGACAGACCGACGATCTTCTGTAGGCAGCGGATATGGAAGGCCTCTAGGTTGCTGATGTGCTGGCGGTATGGGGTCCATGACTCTGCCCCATAAAGCAGAGTGGAGAGACCTAGCGTGTTGTAAACAGCAACCTTGGTACTGACCTTCAGGTTACGGTTTTCAAAAACCCTGCTGCGTAGGCGTCCAAATTATGATTTATCGATCCGCGGTGTGTTTCTGTGTCAAGGGAGCAGCATTTCGGAATGTGCTGCAGCAGTTTAGACTTCACAGCAAAGCCAACTCCATGATTACAGAGAGTGTCTTCGGGGACCCCCTTCCAGAACAAGGTGTACCCAGCACCACACCTCAGACAGGGATTCCTCTCCATGTAGTCTTGTCTCGCTGAGAGCTTCTATGTCAATGTTGTATCTTGCAAGCTCCAGGGCCACCAGTGCTGTCCTGCGGTGGGACCTGTCAGGAGTTCCAGCCAGGTCCAGCAGTGTGCGAAAGTTCCACGAAGCAATAGCTTAGCTTATTTTTATCTTTTATTTTTCGACCGCAAGGGGGGATGCTCCGACGGTTGCGGCTTACCATCCGGAGTATTGGGATCAGACAATTTATTGGACCACCTTTTCTAGGTGGTCCAAAATGGAAGCTGCCGAAAAGACGCGCTGCTCCATCCCACAGTCTTAACGACCACCACTCCATTGCCACCTGTGTGCATGGTTAGCTAGATACTCCCAGCCACATCCTTGGCCTGTACCCACCACCAGTCAACAACGCCACAGGACTTTTTGGGGGGGGGGGGGGGGAGCAAGAAGCTTGCGCATAGGGGAGGATTAAGGTGTGGGTGCGCAGACCTCACTCCCACCATCTTCAATCCTAACAGATGGACCTCCAGTGGCATGAGGGAACCCATGAGGACCTTCGCCTGGCAGGAGATGCAGGGGGCTGCCGGTGGTCTGGTCAGTTGGTGTGCCTGTCCGCCTGTGCCTGTCCCCAGGTGCAGGTCGCCTGCTTCCGCCTTCCCAGCCGTTGTGGTGGTGCTAACACCGACCATCTTCCACCTGCTCCGCCGTTGGGGTCTTCACTATTTACCCATAACTGGGACAGCAGTTGACGGGCAACAGGGCCTTTCCACTCACCGATGGGCCTTCATGCCACGTCTCTGGGGCCCATTGCTGCTCCGAGATCCTGTACAACTTAGCCTGGGACCAGTTTCCATGTGTGCCACGGGGAGGCGTGTACGAGATCTTGACAGTGGAGAGGCTATGTACCGGCTGAGGAGACTTACGCACTCGGCTCCTCTTTTCGCCCCTGATAACAAAGGGCTATCCGGTGGCAGTAACTGAAAGCAGAGAGTAGCAAGCAGCATGCAGCATGCACTAACTACAAGCACTACTACTCCAACACTACTGCACAGACGCATCACGCGCCTAGACGCATCGCACACACACACACACCTCCAGAGCCTTGTTCAGGTCCTTTAGGGCGGCCGGCTCCATCGCCAGGGTTCCCCCAACATGTGTGGTGGAGCCTGCCTTGTCCGGGGTCCTCCCCGCTCCCTTCTTGGTCCTGACTCCGTCTCGGCCCAGCAGAGGCTGCAGCAGCCCGCGGGCCACACAGTCACACAGCAGCACCAACAGCGCCTGATCCCTGAGCAACACAACACAGCAGATGTAACCCGCTATCTGGTGGTGGAACTCGTAGTGATAGTGAAATTGAAACTCTCTGGCCCAGGGACTGAGAGTTTAAGCTGTTGTTATTGTTGTTGTCCCTGCGTTTTTGGGGAAAACTCCGGAGCCCAAGGATCATTTGATCTTTTTTTGTGGCGAATACTCCACTCCACAAGTGCTTGCCAAATCATTTTAAAAGTAAGTTTTTTTTCTGGCCGTGCTAAAGTTGCTGTTGGTTTGTTAAAAACATGAATACCAATCCTTTAATTTGTTTAATGATCCATGTATCTGCTGGGGACTTAATGACCCAGTATTTGTTTTGCAGTAAACTGCAGTTTTTCTTCAGAACTTCTTATATATAAACTAAAATAAAAGCGAGATATATATTATATTAATCAGATGCCAATCATTGATTCATTACAATTATAAATATTACAATGTATTGCAAGACTTTGTCACTTGCTCTTTCCCAACTCTCCCCAGAACCTACCCACAGTGTCCAGTTCGTCTAAGCGTGTCTACTAGCGTTTGGAAGGTGGGCAGGAGGGTGCGATACTCGCAGGCCACCAGCAGAGGGCGGCTGTAGTTCCACAGGTACACGGCGGCATTGTCCACCATCCACCACTCGCCAAGCTCCTCCCCCAGCTCCGCTCCCCGCAGGAAGCCAGCGGTGGCATAGGCCGACAGAGACTGGATCCAGTCCCTAAGAGTGAGGTAAGAGAGGAGAGAGGAGGAAGAGAGAGAGAGAGAGAGAGCAAAATAGATAGAGATAGTGAAAGAGGGAGCGAGAGATAGAGAGAGAATTGAATGGACACATTCAGTTTAAATGATTTAACACTTTAAGGGGTTACATAACACTTTTTAACTGCTGGGGGGCAGAAATTTTAGCCTGGCACCGCCCACCTACCTACTTCCGCTCAATTTTCATTTCACTTCAGTACTAGGTCTGGGTCTGCTTCATATGCATGGGTTCCTTGGAAGACAGATTTTTGGCGGTCCAATCAGCGAACAGATGGAGGGGCTGAGAAAAATGACGTCGAGGCCGCGCGCCAGTTTCAGTTGTAGTCAGAGGAAGACCAGGAAGACAATGGAGAAGGATACGAGAGAAGCTATTCGGTCTGTTATGGGATCGCTGCCGAATATCGATCAATTAAAGAACAAGCTTTGCTGAGTTTTGTTGGTGGCCATGATGTTGTGGCGCTTCTCCCCACCGGGTTCGGGAAAAGTTTGATTTTCCAGCTGGCTCCGTTAGTGGTGAAGGAGCCGGTCCCGTCGCATGACATACGTCACGACCAAACGCTATGCGATTGGTTATGGCAGATCCAGAGTGGCACTGGGCAGATCCAATCATTTTAAAACTTCAACAGACACCCGCCTCCAAGTGAGTGAACGTTTGTCAATTGGGCAGTTCCAGACCTTCTGTACAAATGTAATGAAGTACGATGGTCTGGTAGGACCAGGCTACAGAAAATGTGCAATTGGAAGGCTATGGGAACCCAGCAACCCATATGCTCGGTTCGCATTGCGTCTAACATCATTTAGGATTAGACATTATATGGTCACTGCTTCTTTCAAGGCTTCAAAAAATAGGCGCTGCTGGATGCCCCAAAGCAAGTGTTATTGTGAGTGTGTCTGTGTCTCTGTGTGTGTGTGTGTGTGTGTGTGTGTGTGTGTGTGTGTGTGTGTGTGTGTGTGTGTGTGTGTGTGTGTGTGTGTGTGTGTGTGTGTGTGTGTGTGTGTGTGTGTGTGTTTGTGGCTACCTGTAGACCCCCCAGTGGTCCTCAGAGGCGGGGCCTCCTCTGTCCTGGGGCAGGACAGCGGGACTGTTAAGCTCCACCCCCTCCGATTGCAGCTTCTGGACGGTGGCCTATGAGGGAAAGGGAAATCTCTCCATCACATAAAGAAGGCATTTAACCCTCAGAGGAAGTTATCAAAACAAAGGGGGCATTAGTAGTTTAAATTAGTTTAGCTGTGGCACATCAAAGGTTGTTGAGGAAACATTGGCCATGGATTTAGCTTTTTCATTGAATTCTGAAATAACATTTTTGCATTATTTTCTTCAACAATTTCGTGCATCCCTTCTGATTCCCTTGACTTGTGTTCAAAGTGAAGGGAAGCCGACTGTCACAGAACAAAGGAAGGAACACACTGGAGACAGAGGCGCCTCCACGGCTCCTGCAAGGTCACGCGGTGAGGATCTGTCGTTCACCGCTTTTCTTCAAAGTGCTTTCGAGCTAATCTTCTTCGGTCTGGGGGGGGGGGGGGGGGGGTAATAAAAGCTTGATGGGAGGTGGATTACACAGCGCAGCAAACAAGCCCAGGACTCCACCCAATCAACTTCCTCTCCCATGGCCGCTCGTTAAGAAAATCCCAAAAAGCTCATCTTCTGATGCTGAGGGCAGAGAGCTTTGTAATTGTTTTAACTCCTATCTCAATAAGAGAAGTCTACCTGGTTAAAAAAATAGTATACGTTGAAAAAATTCTCACATAAAATCTCCATTAACTTTTAACAAGCTTTCCTCGAAACAGTTCAAGAAGGTTTTGCATAAAAGTAAGCAACTTATAGATGAAACCATGATCTAAACAGCGTCACGAATCCCAGAAAAATATGAGAATATATCAGAATATCTGAGAATATCAAGCACAGTATGTTTCTCTGTTCAGTGCTGATTCAACGTCCATCTTCAGTTAATAGCTTGTGATTAGCTTCACCTAGGATGAGTCCACAGACCACTTCAAATGAAGCATGTTTTCCGCTGTGTTGTTTGTATTTTGAGTATGTGTGTGCGCACGCGCGTGCGTCCGTGTTTGTTGTGTGCGTATGGGGTGAAGGCCTAACGATGAAGAGCACACACCTCAGCATTGATGAAGCAGATTTCGGCCAGGAGAAGAAGCACGTCCCTGGAGGAGGCGTTGATCTGGAGAGAACCTTGCTCTGGACTCTGACCCTCTGGAACAGAGAACATCACCCATTTTACAGCGATGACAGAAGTCAACGTCCCTTTCATTTTCCACAGGGTTCCAACTTATCTTATATAAATGACAAATTACGCATAAACAGGGAGGGTTATTCTATTCAACTCATTCAAAAAACCTTTTGTGACGTTCACTGGTAGCAGTAATAGCAGTTATAATCATATACAGTATAATCATAAAAGTCATAATCCGTCTATTCACTCTGAACACTTTGTATATATGAGGAGAAACTAGGCGATTAAAAAAGAATGATAATAATAAAATAATATGAATAAATGCAGTTTATTAACACTTTCTCGAGGCAACATTCTATAACACATGTAATAAGCATTCGGCCAAGCACACAAACCATTATCTCCACATTAAAACGGTTAATATTCAAAGTTAGGATTATCAGTTTGAGTGTGGTCTGTTTCTTGACAGGAAAGAAACTGGTCTTTTGCCATGCTGGCCCTACCGGACAGCTAATTAGAAAGCCCTCAGGATCCCTTTCCCATGACTTCCAAGACCTACTCTCAGTCCATCTGCCGTCGTCGTAGAGCAGACAGAAGCGGCAAGCAGCTCTGCATATGTCCCACACCTCATGTCCCCTGGCAGCCTTCACCAGCACTGCCCAAACATTCACCCTGGAAATACAGAGTACGAAATATGAACTACTTTTGCTAACAATGCTAATGAAGATGATAATAATAGGATGCAAGGTACAATATGCAAGATTTGCGATTTCAATCCAGCCAGACACTCTGTATCGCACCTCTCCCTACTCTCTTCAATACCTGTTGAGCCTCAGAAAACAAGGACCGCTTTGAGAGATTTAAAGGTCCCATGGCATGAAAATCTCACTTTATGAGGTTTTCTAACATTAATATGAGTTCCCCTAGCCTGCCTATCGTCCCCCCCTGGCTATAACTTGTGTTCGGTGTAAAACGAGCACTAGTAGGTATACTGCAAAAAATGGAAGCTCAGGCGCGCTGATTTGGAATGTGGCCCTATATGTTGTTATAAGGGCCCAAGCTACCTCCCCTTTCTCTGCCTTGCCAACCAGAGAATTTGGCCCGCCAATGAGACAATGAGCTACGATCGTGCAAGCCCCACATGCTTGTGTGTGTGTGTGATTATGATTACTTGTACACTTCTTTGTTATTTGGATAACCGTTCTGCTGTTGGTGTTATGGCGCATAACACGTCGGACTCTCGTCTCTGGTATTTCCACAATGAGACTCGTAGTGGGGGTTATCTCAGCCATGGTTGAGACGGAATTGGGTGAAAGGAACTTTGGCTTTGACTCCCTGAAGTACATGAACCACGACATGGAGGAGAAAGGGATTGTTGCCCGTGATTGTCTCCCGCTTGAAAATAACAAAATGCCCTCCGAGATTGTGGCTTTCCTTAGCGGTGAAAGCTGTGTAGTAAAGCATACAGTTGAAGACACACTGCAAATGTTATTTTGTTTGGGCGGACATCAATAATTAATGGTACCTTTGGGGAAGGCCTTTCAGCAGTAAAAGCGATGTTTTCCCTCCCTATCATGAACGCGGCCTATCCCTCACCTCTCTGTTTTATTAATGTATCCTGGAGTTAATCATTTTCGAATGGAGCTCCGGCGTGGATTACAGACAAATAAGAGTGAGATAGACGGAAGAAGAAGCACTGTTGCCTCTACAAACACTGATTAGTGCCTCATGATGTCAGTGTATAAGCAGCTCATAATACACACAGCTGGGTGATCCTTCGTGGACCAGGGAGAAGCTGAGAGGGAGGATTGAGAGACCTTGAGAGGAAACTGAAAGGCGTGGATAGAACACAGCAGTGTCTAAGGCTCATAGACAAGACCTGAAGCACTTAGCGGATCAGTAATATCGATTTATTATTCTGATTTCAGATAAGAGCATCTAAAGACTGATGGCCGACGAGCTGGGAGCACGGGGCGTTTCACACCACTTTCGCTGCATATTTTTTCAGACCAATCATGCAACTCGGCCAACAGTAGTGAATGTTAAAGAAGCCCTATAAAGTATTTAAATCAACACCGTGCAGACTGGCCCCTTTCAAAATAAACTTCTCCTTCTTAAAGCTTCCTCTACTTGTGCAAAGTATTTTATTTTATTTTTTTTATATCTCTCTAATGAAACAAGGCGTACCTCTGCCCCATTCATTTATGGTTTCCGGCCCAGACTCCGTGCAATCTCAGAACCACCAGAAGTTATAATATAGGACAAAATAGGACAACCGGACCCTCCATGCGCACCTCTCTGTGGCGTTGTTGTCATCGGCCAGTCTCTCCAGATGTCCCTTCACCCCCTGGACCGACCAAGAGTGATGCTTGGCCTTGGCAGACAGCTGAAGTGCAGGTACAGTCCCATCACTGCCTAAACAAATGACAAGATCAACCACAGATAATAATATTCACACAATATACTCCATCCCCATAAAAAACCCACATTAACTTTCACGATTAAAAGCACTCAGTTTAGTAATGTTCCCGAACCAATTGAGAGTACGCCTCTATAATGTATGCAACATGGTAGGAATGTCCACTCATGTGCACAGGAACCCTGGAAGGCGGTATCCATTAGGGTCAGGAATGCTTAACTCTGTAGCACTTTGAGATTTCTGAATGCTCTACAATTAAATATATTATTATTATTATTATTATGCATTCACTCCGGGCATGCATGTGTTTTGCGCCTGCCGCGAAGGAACCTAAATGGATTTTTTCGGCCAGGTCCCTGGTGAGTTATGGCATTGTCCTCATGAACCCCTCGTCCTGCCTAAGCAGGCGCATGCGCTGAACGCTCTTAATCCGGAGCAGCAGAGAGCACTGGAGGGGGTCACGCACCTCTAAGACAGGAGCCACTACCAAAAAAAACAACTACCCCCCTCCCCCCCCCCACCCCGCGTCGCCAGAAGGCTGCCCTGTCCTCTACTGTTGATGTTGTTATTAAAATATACACCCTGGCCTCCACCCCAAGCCTAAGTGTCGTATGTTAACCATAAAATATATTTGAGACCCACGTCCCTTCCATTTCAATCCAGACTTCCCCGTGACCCGGGGACATCGAGGTCTATTTGTTAAGAACAAAACGACGTGTCCGGGAGGTGTTTGGTCAGGAAGAATTGGAAGTAGAGTGGAAGTCGTACTTTCAGGCGTGCAGTCCGCATCCAGCACTATCTGGAAAGCATCTGGGGCCAGGAGGAGACCAGCTTGGACCAGCATGGAACGAATGTCAATGCTGTCTTTTGGGGCCTTGTCCTTTGCCTGCAAAAAGAGGGGGAAAAGAGCAAGGGAGATATATTATTCTATTCTTCTAGTACAGCATGAACCACTCATAGATGGTGCAACCTTTGACCCCTGCTTCCCCAACGCCACATCTCAAAGACAAGCAGCCATGGTTTGTTAATGGCCCAGTCAAGCATTTGTAATCATGCTTTTTTCACCAGAGATTAGTGATGATATATTCAGACACATAATGACCAAGGACTAAGCCCAGAGACCCATTTTCTTGATCTTGTTACATGCAGACATAATACACAGATTATGGAGGATTTGTCTGGATATCTCCATGGAACTAATGTATTAAGCACGGCCTAAAGGCAATGCCATGTCCATGAAACGTGAGATGGGCGCATTTCCAGTAGATTGGCTGCTGACACGGAACATCATAGCAAACATTAACACGGTGGAAAAGGCACTGTCACTTCCAAAAAAGTGCTCCACCGAGACAGAATAAAGAAGTTAGTCAGTCAATTCTGTTCAGTCAGATTCTGATTGGTTTTCCGAAGACTGGTTAGTTATTCTCCAGGGGCCGGTTGCACCAACTGGTCTTAACTAAGCCTGGTCGTAACTGCTAAGTAGGTCTTAGTTAAGACCTGGCGTTAGAATGGAACTAACGCCGGTTGCACCAACGGGACTTTCGCCTGGTCTTAACTACGCCCGGTCTTAGCCATGCACGGCCATGTGAATGTTCCATGGAATGCGCATATCACCGCGTTACTAGGATACTCCGTGCCGACAGCTATTTACTATTTTACTTGACATGCTGTTGGACACCGAAATAAATAATTCATTCTTTCATTCATTGTCATTCATCAATTGTGTTAATGCCTGACAATAAAACACTGCAAACTAATGTAATTAAAATATGTATTTGTAATGTCTGGTTTACAACGAGCAGGCATTTAGACGGGAATGGTTCTTTTTGACAGAAGCTATTCATTGTCCATCATCAAATGACAAGGAGCTAATTGAGTTGTTTTGAGACTATAGGAGAGATCTGTTTAATGTGTCGGCCCATATAAAACATATAAACATAATTAAAACAATATTCACAACTGATAATAAGTTGAGAACGGACTAATCGGCCAGCTATATCTTCAATTGCTCTGGCTGGACGCACGTCTTCCTCGGGGACCGCCGGTGGCTGATGGTGTCTGGGGAGAGGGATTCTCTTGGAGATGTTGTGCAGAACGGTGCACGCAGCTATTTCTGTGCAGACCCGTTCTGGGTGCATCCGCATCTCCCCATGAAGGCAGTGAAACCCTCCGGATAACCGTACAGGCGGGCGATCTGTGAACACTGATCATATCGCCGGCTGTGTTTTGAAATGCCCCGCTTGCATAGAAGCGAAGCGCAATGAGCAGTTGCAAGGACGGTGGTAGCGCTGCATTGGATTGGATGTAATTGCTTTAGAAACAACCTTGAATTTCAACTCTACACTTGCCCCTGACCAGGCGTAGGATTTACGCCTGGTCTTAGTGAAAAGAACGCTAAGCCCAGTTGGTGCAACCGGCGTAACGGTTAGGTCGGACTTGGAACACCAAGTTACGACCAGGCGTAGTTAAGACCAGGCTTACGCCCAGTTGGTGCAACCCAGCCCAGCTGGTTTGGCGCGGGGTAGAGCCATGGATCCAACATCCAGGTACCACACACACGGGAGAAGTACCAAAGCAAGAAACTCATCTTGGTTAATCATTGGAAAGAATAAAACTGGACAAAGGAACCTGTTGGAGCAGCATGGCGGCCCTGTCCTCCGGCCTGCTGGGGGCGCTGTACAGGGTGGCTCTGAGGCGCAGCCGGTGGACCGTGGTCAACAGGCGCTCTCTGCGCGGCCCGTCGGCCAGCAGCACGGCTCTCTCCAGGTGCCCCAGGGAGGCCTCCAGACGGCCCTCCTCCTCCTCCAGGAGGGCTAGCTCCTGGTGGACCTCACAGCGGGTCTCCAGCAGCATGCTGGGGCAGGGAGGCAGGTTATATGGTTCAGCAGGTTACAAGGGGGGTGCCTACGCAGCGATATCCATCCCCCACCCCCTGGTCTTGGTCTCTGGTTGTCTGAAAAACGCTCAGTTACAATGGAAGAGTGACGACGTTGAGTAGTAGCCCGAGTTATATGACCAACACTCAACACCGTTAAAGATAACTGTTCCCAGGCAATCACAGTGAGCAATAGGCAGTTTACCAAATTGTAAATCAATACAATTGAATTGTATTCCATGTTGTAAGTAGTTGGGATTCAACAGGTAAAATGTAGAAAACATTGCATTTGTATGTTGGTCAAACAAACTTTACCCAAGTGGCAAAATAACTGGAGATTTCAGAGTTTGAGATACAAGTGGCAAACTCAGTAGTGAACAGAGTGTTTACATGGTTTTTCATTAATGGAAGAATTTAATTCACTGTCTTTCCTTTCCTTTTTTGTTTAAATATTTTGATGGGCTCTTTTTCTAAGGACAGGAAAATGAAGAAAGACAGGAAAGTGGGTTGAAGAATTTAGGGAATTTCCTTTTCTCGTGTCGGTTGAGGCTAATGTGTTCAAGTTAATGAGAATTCAGGTAATTGCTACAGAAGTTTGTTAGAAGAAGTGAGTGGAGGCTTGAGAACACCCTCAAGCACAAAAAAAAAAAAAATCAGGCCAATCATTGGAAGATAAATAATAAATACAGTGAGGAATTATTTCATCCAAAAAGCTGTAATGAGTTTTAGAAGCAACCATTTAGAACAACTCTAGGGATCTTTGGTGTGATGATCGTAATTTCTGTTAAATGATGGACTATCGAGTCAGAGATTACCATCTGGCTGCAGATTGCCTGCTGTTGCTGTGATGATCAAGACTGCTTGTTATAAACATTTTTCAATGGCAATTTTAAGACAAAGTCTGACAAAAGCCTCCTCTGTGGGCAACAAGTTTATGTTATTTTTGATCACCCCCCCCCCCCCCCACCCCCCACACACACACACACACACACACAAAGCTTTTGATGCGACGGCCACAAAAAACAATGAACCCTCAAATTGGGGGGTCCACTTTGGAAAGGTTGAAATGTTGAAATGTGAAATGTTCAACTGAATAACAATGAACAAAACTAAGACTGAGATATTTAATAATAACCGTCGCAAAGCAGTTTTGTCACTTGAACTGACCAACATTTTGAAAAGGAGAGGATGAAGACGTGTCATTTGTAAGGGACAGCATTCAACACAACCGACAAATACTTTCAGTTCTGTACTGATATCAGTCAGGCAGATCAGTGAGATCCTAATAGGGTCTACACAGGAGTGCCAGTGGTGCCAGAGTGCCAAACCCTAATCATGCACAGCTGGTCCAATTACACACGCAGAGCCTCTTGGGCCAGCTGATACCAATCTCCTCATTAGCAGAGCAGTTAAAATGACAAGTGTGGAGACACCGGCAAAGAGCTGCTATTTGCTGTCACGGTGACGCAGCGATCGCATGTACCCGCTACCTCTTATTTAAGTGGCTAGTCATCCGTTTCCCCATTAACCTTCCTGACTTAAAATTATGCATACTGTTGTGCATCAAAGGTGACGTATTATAACACCAGGTGTGACTGTGATTAGCCGTTACGAGCCCTTTTGAAAATCAGCCTCTTCTTATATCACGGTGGGCAGGTCCACCTATATGTGTGCTGAATAGATCAGTCTACCAGCCGACCCATCGAAGTGTATCAAACGTTGCTCGTCTATCCGTCATACATCTAGGTGGACACGCCCACTCGTGATATCAGAAGAGGCCTATTTTCAAAACGGTATCTAGAGGCTAAACACAATCAAACCTGGTGGTATAAGATGTCACCTTTAAATTCTCCATACTTTCTCTTTTTAAACAAACTTCCTGCTCCTGCTTTTTCACACCACAAACTAAAAACCCTGCGGGGCATTCAGGGCACCTGTTGATGTCCTCCAGGGCCTGGGCCACCCTCTGCAGCTCCGCCCGGACGCGTTTCCTGAGGTTGCGCTGCAGCAGGGGCAGGCAGACGCTCCACTGGGTGGCACACACCGCCTGCACCGCTCTGGGGTCTGCCTCGCCCGCCGCCGCCGCCACGCGCCTCAGCAACCGATCCAGCTTCCCTATCTCCTTCAGCCGCGCCTGTCAGGACAAAGACCGGGGGGAACCAGATAAGCTATCCCACAGAAAAAGCGTGACAGGAAGCTGAACGTAGATTGGGGTGGGGTGTGGTTAGAGACAGGGACTGTGTAACATAATGGGGGTCATGGATGAGATGCTGGTGGTGTGTGATGAAGCACCTCGATGCCGGCTTTGGAATAGACGCTCATCTTCTCTTGCTTCCTCAGAACGTTGAGTTCACACTGGAAGCACTCCAGCATGACATGTTGGCTGGCCGTCTAGCGTAGAGAAGCACAGACATGATCTCTGCCATGGGTCATGGTACGTGCATCAAGGTAACACACGGGCATTGATGATTCATTACCAAAAGAGTTTAGAATGATTTTCAGGTAAGTCATGGATGCTTTTTATCTTAAGTATAGCTGTGAAATTCTATAGGAGCTCATCACTGGGGGCATATCATAGACGAATCCCTTAATTCATCGACGAATCCCTTAATTAATTCGGCTAATGCATTATCTTCAACAAATATGCGCCCGGCAGTTTCCCAGCATGTGCCCCACTGAGCACAAGCTCTTCAGATCAGATGCATGTAATTCCTTATCGCGCGGGGCCGTGCCAATCGGCGTGCGGAGACGCGCGGTGCAGGTGAGCATATTTTATTCCTGGACATCTCACTGTTTCTTTGGCTGATCTCAGCTCCTTTAAGCAGCTGGCGACCACCTCCTGTTGCTTCCACTGCAGGCCAAGCACAGCCAGCTCCAGCAGCAACACAACTCTGCAGAGCACAGATTCAAACTGTCTGAGATTCCGGCAGAGTATTTATAGTATTCACCGTCACGATACAATAGGATAATGCTTTATTGTCCGACATGTCTGACATGTTTCTTACATCCAAGCATTATCACTTAAAATATTAATTAAAACATAAAAACACAGATGCATACTTTAAATCATTACAAACACAGAAGACTTTATTATTTCACCTACATCTGACCCTGGATTACGCTTCAGTATAACCCTATTACATTATCTACCCCTGTATCTCCGGTTTGTTGGCAACAACGTTATTAAAATGCATGACGTGTAAACATGAATACAAATTAGGCCCACAGAAATTAGTCATGCACGGGTCATGCAACATAGTCTATGGGATCCTCAAGTCTCTCAGAGCCTGCAGTGCATACAGAAAGACTCATTTAAAAGTGTTTTTGTGCGACTCATATGTGTTTACTATGGATGAAATCGTTGACCTAGGGGCAATTATCAGAAATTATTCATGGTAATATTCTCTGGAATATAATTCTGATGCTGGCATTAGCGTGGAGTCCATCCTTATCACGTGACATCACATCCTGTGTCACAACACGGATCAGTCTGAACCTCATGCCGGCCGTATCCATTTCTTGTTCAAGGACTGCGTGGTTGTTGTTGTTGTAAAATGAAGGCCGCCGCTGGCCAAACAGCATTGATGCCCCCGAAGCAACGAGGGACAATGCTACCATAAGCAGGGTAAACACATCCACTAAACACTGTGCGGTTATTGCAGAAATACACTCTGTTGAACAAGAGCATGCACTAGCGGAGTTTCTCACGGAAAATAAGTTTCCGCCACAGCACACGTTTATGGAGTCACTTGTTTTGTTATGCTAATTGTCTGAAGCAGATTGTCTGTCAAGGTAATTACTCCCGCCCACATCCACCAGGATGGTCTCCATGATATTGGGTATGTGCTCTGGCACAGAATATGCATAACATCTTGGTGATCTCAATGGGGGTTTCATTTATTTAGAGGTTTTAGAAGCAACATAGAATGGTGCCTTTGCTTTTTATGGATCAGGGATTGCTGGGCAGCGGGGGGTGGGGGTGGCACCCACCTTTCAGCAGGGGGGATGGCTGCAGAGGTCTGGCTTGTGTTAGTTGGAGTCTCCCCCGGCATCACGGCATGGGGTCCTGCTGCGTGTTCAGCCAGCAGACTGAAAACTTCTTTGAGCTCCACAACATCCTCCTCGCTGAGAAGACACGACTCTCTCTCTCCTCCCTCCACCCTGCTGATGACAATGAAGAAGGAAAAGAGTGTGTGTGTGTGTGTGTGTGTGTGTGTGTGTGTGTGTGTGTGTGTGTGTGTGTGTGTGTGTGTGTGTGTGTGTGTGTGTGTGTGTGTGTGTGTGTGTGTGTGTGTGTGTGTGTGTGTGTGTGAGAAAATGAAAGCGAGTTAGAGAAGATCAGGAACCGTGCATAGATCCACTCTCCATTCCTCCCTTCCTCCACCCATCCATCCTAACAACCCTATTGCCCGCCCTTGCTCTGTGCGCACTCACACACAAAGCAAACATTGGACGGACCCGGGTTGGTACAATTTATAAAGATAAGGACAACACAGCTGGGGGCTCCGGGTGCAGTAGCAGAGCGCAGCAGCAGAGCTACTGCGCCATAATTAGCTGTGACACATCGTGTACATGATCGCATTGTGGGTCATCCGACCATCTACCGAGACTGCAAGCTAATGCCCCTGACCAGGTAACCCGCCCGGGACGGAATGACTTCCTGACCCCCAGCTTGTTGCTGGGCAAGGCGCCAGTAGGTCGTTGACCCAGTGATCTGGGTCAAGCTAGTGGATTTCAGAAGGGTGTCCCCCAAACTACAGTGGGGATACAATAATATAAGCTTTAGGATCAAGAGAAGCAGGGAGTGATAAAAGGAGCCTTACACACGAGCAGTATGGTAATGTGTATAGCTGTGTGTTGGTACTACTACTCTCTGTAATCGAGGACCTACCATGACTCAGGGTGGAGAGTCTGAGATTAAGCCGGATCAAACAGGTTCAGTATCAGCATGAAAATACCAATGCACTTGGTAAAATTAACTGTGATGGCATTGGAGAAAATGCTCTTGAAAAATATAAAATAATCGCTACCAATCATCAGCCATGACCCCGTTGCGTTTGGAATGAAAGCCAACTTTATTTGTCTAACGGTTCAAAACTGTATTTTAAAACACTCAAAAAGAGTTGAAGCACTTGCTGAAAGAGCAAACATTAACGAAAGCTGATCAAGCTCTTCTCCCCCCCCACCCGAAGACTGCTTTGGGAAACAAGATATTGATTGAAGTACGGCTTGTTTTGGAGTGCTGGGTGGAAGAGGTCTACGTAAGAGGTTCTCACAGTCCTTCAAACATTTTAAAGCATCTTTCATCTTTTTTTAAGCAATAGAAATGCATCTGAAATGAGTTTAAATAGATATTGTTTTGTTTTTTAAACGTTGCATTAAAAATAACTTACTTTTTAAGCTTGAGTATTTGATGAAGAACTGCCCCACTGGGAGCGTGTGTGGTCATATCTGGGCTACTGTCCCCCAGCAGCTGGTACCGAGCCTATGGAGAGCAGAAAAGCATTAGCACACTGCCAATGTCACTCACTACAGTCAAATGGTTCAAGGCTTTATGATACCATGAGGGTGAGGACTTCTGGATACAGATGAGGGGCGTGTGACGCGACAAATTCTGATGTAACGGTGGAATATCTGCAGGCATCCTCCCTCCTCCCAGCATCCACAAGGCACTCCACCAGATGTCTGTGGACAGAGACCCAGCGGCATGAGGTCATATGTAAATGTCAATGCTTGAGGAAGAATTACATTATGGGTGGTTGGAGGGAGAGGACAGGGTAGGGTGAAAGAGCATTGAGGCCACGGGGTTGGGATGGGTGCTGTGTTGGTTTTTGAGGCACTGTATTTCGTTGGTGTGGAGGGGGACAGTTTCAAATGCAGTCATCCCCTTAAATCTTTTGGCCTAAGCTGGAGACGGGGATGACAGCTGGATAGAGATAGAGTCGGTGTGTGTGTGTGTGTGTGTGTGTGTGTGTGTGTGTGTGTGTGTGTGTGTGTGTGTGTGTGTGTGTGTGTGTGTGTGTGTGTGTGTGTGTGTGTGTGTGTGTGTGTGTGTGTGAGCGCGTGTGCTGTGCATGTGCATGCGTGCGTGCGTGCGCTTGCATCATGAGCTCGGCCCTCCAGCTGTAGTCAGGCTCTGCCGCCTCTTCCAACGCCGAGACCAACAGCGCCAGCGAGGGCGCCAGGCGGCCCCGCAGACCCGGCCGCAGCAGCGGACGCATGGCCTGGAGGAAGCGCAGCGATGTGTTGAACACCAGGAAGTGGTATCTGGTCACAAAAACAATCAGTCAGAGGATTAATTAAAGACAATGAGGGGCCACCAGGGGGCCCCAACAGCGAGAGCCGAAAGAGGACGAAAAGAGACATGAATAATTCACACGGCATGTTTGTATATCTTCCGTCTCGTACTACATCTCAATTAAGGCCCTCTGTTGAGTGGGGAGGGAATTCACGCCAAAATATGGATCCACGGAAACCTATGACTTGCTAATGAGTGTGCATTTAATGAGAACATATTAATAGTGCATCACTATTAATATGTATGGGGGGGGGGGGGGGGGGGGGTATTACAGCACAGTGCTGCTTTTATTAACCAGAGACCGTGTATTTGTCTGAGCTTGGCGCCATTGGATGGGCTAAGTCTTTGGTGTTTACTGGGACCATTGATTTGTGCTCCTTGATGGAGCGCTTATGAGATCATAAGCGACACAGGGAGAGCCAAGTCTCCAGACGCGTCTTCTTAAGAGTGTAAGCCGCCGAAGAGAAAGAGACAACCCTTCCGATCCTTTGTTTATCATCTACATGCCATACCCTTTTCACCCCAATGAGACTCCTTTATGCAGTCTAACACTCAGGGGGCGTATTCAGTGTGGGGGGAACACAGGGGAATTCGAGGGGTGAGTGGGCCGATCCAATAGGAATTATGCCTCAACCAGTGTCGTTGCCATACACCACATTTTTAGAAGAAGATCATGAGTATTCTTGGGATGCAACCCAGCATAAGCTCCTAGTGAGTGCCATACAGCGCCTCCTCAGCCTTAATGTTTCACTTTCATATTTGGCTGGTTACAGGCTGGCATTGGTACTATTGTGCCTACTGCCAGACAATATTAATGAGGATATACATAATCTTAAAGGATTCCCGTTCCACGGCATTAAAAGAAAAGCAAACTGAAAGCGGATGGGATCGCGGGGGCAAACTTCAGACTGATTTCATACCTCGGATTGTTCTTTGATATCTCAATGGCCTTCTGAAAATACAGCAGCGCACTTTGAAAGTCGTCCTGAAAGTAAAGAAATGTTAAAGGAGACAGTTGGGATGATGATGAAGGCCAACATGTAAATCATCCAGGCTACTATTTCATGAGTGATCAAGTGTATTATGCCTACAGCTAATGATGGTGGACGAGGATGCCGTTACACATTCATTATTGGCAAATGTCAAATAGCTAGTGGTTTATGTGTCACAGCTTTATGAAGCTGGGTTAGTCTATCTATAACAGGTGTGAAATAGATATATCTCTGCAGACGTTTTTTGGTGTATTTGTTTGTTGTGAGTACCCACTCTTTCGCTCACGTGCACACACACACACACACACACACACACACACACACACACACACACACACACACACACACACACACACACACACACACACACACACACACACACACACACACACACACACACACACACACACACACACACACACACACACACTTGAAAGTTTTGTGAGATCTTGAGACCAATTTGCTGTCTTTACCACGTTCCCGCTGGTTGCTGGAGACCTCAGCTGGCCCTTGCAGAGGTAGGCTCGACAAAGGAACTGATTAGTCGCCGGGTTCCCTTCAAAGTACGACTTTAGACACGCCACACTTATCTCCACGCAACCCAACTGAAAAGCCATAGCACATGTGACAAAATCTATATTTCACCTCTCCACCTTCAATTCTTTGTAGTCCTAGCTTGCCATGAGGCAAAACACATTATACAAATGTTGTGTGTCTGTATCTTTTTTTGTGTACTTTGCCGTGGTTTCATCTCTCTATGCTTTTAGGCCCCGTTCACACGAAGCCGAAACGGGCGAAACCGTTACGGTTTCGATCTATCCGGTTTCGAAGTATCTCCGTAAAGACGAAGCCAAGCGAAACCGGGTAGATCTGTAGAAACGCTGTAGTCAGGGCTCTACACTAACTTTTTTTTTCAGGAGCACTCGTGCCCCTAAGTTAAAAAATTTAGGAGCACAGGGGAAAAAAATGGGGGCACAATAGGTTTTTGTTTAGAACATTTATTAGCGTGCAGAAATTGCACACACCAACAGCAACAACTTACTAAAGCAAAATTAAGTCAAATAAATAGACAAGATTACATTTATGCTACACAAAACAGCACCAATTTCGGCTTCCACCGTACCAGGGTTATTGGGCTGGGTGCGATTTATATAGAAATCGGGACAGCGAGAATGCCTAGTGGACTCGATGTGTTTCACCACAGCATCGCGTTTCAGATTAGGGTTCCCCGTTATAAACAGAGAGGAGCTTGCCATTGCCAATGGGGCTTCCTTACAAAATGTACAGAACATTTTCATGTTCTTAGCATCATAAACTAGCCACCCGAAATCCTTCAACCAGTCGGGGGTTGAATTTGGAGACTTTATAGACTACAGTAACAGCATTAACTTTCTCCACGCAGTCTATTCATAATATTGTAATGACCACGGAAGAGGCAGTGAATGAAGTATTGATTAGACAGCGATTTAGATACCTAATAAACCGTGGAACACACAAGACTGGTAACCATAGCAACGTAGGTAAACAAACCCCGCTAAACCCTCCCGTAGCGCCTCCCGCGCTACTCCCATCCGGAGGCGCACAGAGCTTTTGGCCGTGAAATTATGTATACAATTATATTATATTATATACTATTCTATATAGAGCTTGGGGAGTCGCAAACGGCAACAATCACTTTCTCCTCCATTCTGCGGTTCACCCCGGACTGCACTGCAGGGAACGGTTGGCCGGTTGAAAACTGATTGGCTGTTACGTTACGCACGTCACTCAGTGGCCACGCTGTTGAACGCTGATTGGCTGTCATCACGCGAATGTCGCGGCAAAGTTTAAATATTTCAACTCGAGCAAAAGTGGCGTGCTGCAAATCCACGTGAACGCGCTCGCCCGTGCCGGGCAAAAGTGTCGCGCTGCAAATGGAATCGTTGCTTTGTATGGAATCGTTTCGTCCCTTCGCGTTTGGTTTGAACGCACAGTATAGTGCACTCAGTGGCCACGCTGTTGAACGCTGATTGGCTGTCATCACGCGAATGTCGCGGCAAAGTTTAAATATTTCAACTCGAGCAAAAGTGGCGTGCTGCAAATCCACGTGAACGCGCTCGCCCGTGCCGGGCAAAAGTGTCGCGCTGCAAATGGAATCGTTGCTTTGTATGGAATCGTTTCGTCCCTTCGCGTTTGGTTTGAACGCACAGTATAGTGCGCTGTGGAGTAGTCACTCGCACGCGTGCTCCTGTTTTGTTTTTCTCGTTCGCACGCCGAAATATTCGCTCGCAAATGCGAGTGAAATGGGCGCACTGTAGAGCCCTGGCTGTAGTACACATTCCAGGCCCATAAGGGGCGCTGCTTCTGGTACAGAAATCCAGAAGAAATGAAATAAGAAGAAGAGGCGAGCATGCGCATAAAGAGGCTGCCCTTATGCGCATGCTCGCATGTGATTTCTGAGACTCCGCGGGCTTAAGAGCCATTGGCTAGGAGGTCGAGGGGTGGGGCGATGACGCCATGGTTTGCGGTTTCAGGCGTACACACGAATCCAAAACGAAACCGGGTAGATTTGAAACCACCTCCGAGGGTGGTTTCAGAAGTTTGCGGTTTCGGTCAGTGGATTCGCCGGCTTCGTGTGTACGGAAGGCCGAACCGTACAAGACCTTTGCGGTTTCGCCATGAAATCGGCTTCGTGTGAACGGGGCCTTAATCAACAAGGAAATAACTCTTTCAATGTGCCTCAAAACTATATCATGTCGAAGAAATTGTGTCAGTAAATGATAATAGTGATCATAATTATATCGCTAAAAGCTGATGTTAGCACGTTTTGAGAGTCGTAAAGAGAGAGGGGGCAGAAAAAAACTAAAGTCAATATGTTCCTCAATAGGGTTAGGGTTAGGGTTAAGTGTTGCATTCACACACCTGTGATGGAAAAGCAAGAGGGATTCTCCAAACCGAAAAGATGCCCTAATTGGCCCGAATTGTGGCAAGAGCAGTCTAAAATCTAAAATAGTCTCATACAGAGGCCGTTCGGTCAGTGTCCAACTAGATATGTGTTGCATAGATGAGCCTGGGTTAATTCAGTCCACTGGGTAGGCTGGTAGACTGATCTATCCAGCACAGATCTAGGTGGACACGCCCACTATTGATGTCAGGGGCAGATTTGCGAAACGGCTAAACTTGCACAAAACTTGCACAGCGACAGATAATGATTTGTCGTGCGACAAAACTTGGGCAACAACGCGAACGGTTTACAAATGTGTCTTTTGGTGTGAACGCGGCTAATCACACTCACACCTGATGGTATAATATGTCCCCTTTAAAATATCACACCAGACCACAGACACTCAAAAACCAGCATTCCTCAAATCCCTTCACTGGCAGCTTTTCACTACCTCATCTATGAATGATATAACTGTGTCGCTGGGATCAATTAATTAATTATCTAGTAGTCTAATTGTGGTTCTCCATGTGATTCAGTGAATGGGTTACTTGTTATATGGAGGCTCATTCAAGGGATAACAACCTCCCAAATCGAGGTTTTTATCTCTTGAAAGCCATCACTCTCTTTCTCTAATCATTGGTATACAGTTCACGTTTATGGTCTAACCATGAAGTTCAGTTCACCAAGTTGTTCGGCTGATTCACCGCCATGATAAAACCAAAGCTGATAATACGGTTTACACGGTTATCTCCGTGAGTCCGCCAGCTCACCTGAAGAGCCTCCTCTGCACACAGCACGAGCAGCTCCGCGGCGCAGCAGGGCCGGCGCGCGCCTCCTCCATCGGGGAGCGCGTCTGTGATCAGCTGGTATGCTAGCCGCACAGCCTCAACATCTACACATAACAGTGCCGTCTACGTCTGGTCATGCTTTCAGAAACAGCTTTTAAACCAGTATTAACGTGTTATAAAATACACTATAAAACGTTAAATTGACATGATATTGACATACCTTTTTGTTCCCTCGCCCTGTTCAGATATTTTCTAATATCCAGGTCCATGTCCTGTGCCGTGGACAGTTTGATAATAGTTCGTTCTTGCTTTAGGTGTTTCTACATGTATTTGAACGACTCTTATTCAGGTAGGGTTAGCTACTTTTCTTGACGCAGCGAAATATTGACTACCCGCACAATGTTGAATGATCTTTAAATATATCCTCAAACACGTTTAGACATCGGGCACATTCAGATAGCTATTAAATAGACCTCAAGTTTGTCATGGTTAGCGTTACTTAGCAACGGGAAGCAAACGACGGCAAGCAGAAAGGTTCAACTTTGGTACCAAATGTGTACGTCTGACACTTCCGTATTATATTTTGTGTGTTATGCAGAAATACAGCACAACGTATTGGTCATATTGGTTATCATCAGTCATAAGTGTACTTCAAACAAGGAGTCATTTACAGGCCACAACAAAACCAGATATTGGTGACACTGAAATGTTTCTGATCAACACATTCAAACCCTTTCCCCTTTAAAATAATATGAATAGAGCAAGCCTGGATTATAGACAAGCATACATGTTATTTCTGGCTATTATTAGTATGCATTTTTCAAATATAAATTCATATATGTACCTTTATTTTCTATTTTAATACTAAAATGCCTTTTTAACTTTCTATTTTACCCATTTCTTTGCATGTTTTCATTTACTTATCTATTATTTTATTTTATTGCATGACAATGTTTATATGTGAAGCACTTTGAGTCTGCTTTGTGTATGAAAAGTGCTATATAAATAAAGTTGCCTTGCCTTGCCTTGCCTATGTAGCCGCACAATCTTTTTCTTTAAAATTTGAAATATATTTTATAATGCTGTTCCTAATAACACACATCTAATATTCGTTCTAATCCAGATCCTTGCCCGCAGCATGGGGACACTTGTAGGAGAGCAAAGGTAACATTGCAACTGACACCACAACACATGAATCACCTCAACATCCTTCACAGAGTGTCAACAATGCTAATGACTCACACAGAAGAAGTGCTATACTGGGATAGGGTAGCATACTGTTGCATTAGCCTATATGGAAGACAAAATATGTTAAATTAATTTAGTATTGATCAATATTCACAAACGATTGGGAACTCTTGCAGCATAAGTTCTAACCAAATAATGATTGCAGAGGCCCTGCCTTCATCTGTTAAGTAGATAGTTCTGTGATTTTTTGCTTTCATATCGTTTCATAGCGGTGGTTAACTGCCGGCTCCACAGAGCACATGGTCCGAACAGAAAAGGGGCGCGTACCTATGTTCCCCGGGTCCTATGTTCCCCAGGTCCTATGGTCCTCGCTTTGTATGTGACCGGGGAACATACAACCTTAACCCTTAACCCTTAACCCTAACCGTAACCATAACCCTAACCCTGACCCTAACCCTTTGCACCCGGGGAACATGGACCTGGGAAACAAAGGGATGACCCCCAGAAAAGCACCAGTCTTTCCAACTCTTGGATTGAATTCAAAGTGAAAAGCTTTCAAGCACTCAGCCAAATTACTGGAGCCATTCGGGTTTAACATTCAGACATTCATAAGGTTTGCAGCGCAGGTTTACACTCACCTCTTGTTAAGCTTACTACAAATTCAGGTCAAGGCCCCAATGTGAAGGTCTAGTCCTAACACTAGCTTGCACACATGCTAGGGGT
Source organism: Gadus macrocephalus (assembly GCF_031168955.1). Classification (NCBI taxonomy): domain Eukaryota; kingdom Metazoa; phylum Chordata; class Actinopteri; order Gadiformes; family Gadidae; genus Gadus; species Gadus macrocephalus. The sequence goes on along the minus strand of NC_082396.1, from coordinate 12,341,682 downwards.
TTAAATCTGCGCCTAGTTAGTGTGCTTACTGCAGAGGGTCTATTTGGCAATTATTGCCTCCAGGAGAAATGTTTGCACTGTGGAATGCTAATTAGGGGTTACGTTTAATTTGTGTAAAGTGGATGTATTCTTGTATTTAGAGATTAGAGCACAAATAAAGTGGGAGATGTGTGCATATGCTAACAAGATTAACGTGTCTCATCCACAAAACACTGTGATAGACTACTGTGTGGGTTAGTTTGTGTGTGTGTGTGTGTGTGTGTGTGTGTGTGTGTGTGTGTGTGTGTGTGTGTGTGTGTGTGTGTGTGTGTGTGTGTGTGTGTGTGTGTGTGTGTGTGTGTGTGTGTGTGTGTTTGTGTGTGTGCGTGTGTGCGCTTGTGTGCGTGTGTGTGTGTGTGTGTGTGTGTGTGTGTGTGTGTGTGCATACAGTATGTATATGTCCTTGATCACTGGGCCACTTCTCTCTTTGTTTTATTTATTTTTTACATTGTATTTAAATACTTCTATATAAATACTGGTACAGGGCCACTTAATAATGTGTACTGTTTGTCCTGTTTGTTCTGTTGTTTCCTTAATTTTAGCTCTTTTTTTTTGTCTGTCAAAGCCACAAGTTACAAATGTATGTTTTTGTTGTATTATGATTATTATGATGATAATGGATCTCTTTGTCTTCTGATGGATGATGCACTGTTTTGAGAAAACGGCCAGCAGTTTCTGTTTCACTCAGGGGCCCTGTCTTCATGGGATCACTGAGGCTGTATTAATGTTGCTAATTGAAGCTATCTCACCACAGCAAGATAAACCATTAGCATTTTGAATGAGTGAAAAAAGATCATATAATAATATTAATAATAATTGATCCGTTTTTATAGCGCTTTTCTAAATACTCAAAACTGTTTACAAATAAGAAAGGAATACATACAAAAAGTACAGACACTCAAACAAAAGGGAAAAAATAAACAACACCACAACAATACAAGGCAACACATTAAGAGAGCGGGAGAGGGTGGACGATGGCGGAGGATGATTTGTCAAATGTTGTAGGTGGTCCTGAAGAGATAGGTTTTAATTGGACTTTTGAATGAACAGTGTATCAGAGTTTCGGATGGCCAGAGGGAGGGAGTTCCAAAGGGTAGGGGCGGTGATGGCGAAGGCTGTTCCCCAGGGTGCGGTACTTGGTCTTGGTGATGGGGGTGAGAACGTTGGCGTCAGCGGAGTGTAGGCGACGAGTGGGGGAGTGGCGATGGAGGAGATCTGTTATGTACAAGGGTGCAAAGCTGTTTAGCGCTTTGTAGGTGGTGAGGAGGATCTTGAAATTAATGCGTTGTTTTATTGAAAGCCAATGAAGTTGAAGGAGGATGGGAGGAATGTGTTCTCTTGAGGGGGAGTTAGTAAGCAGTCAGGCAGCAGAGTTTAGTACATATTGCAATTTTTTAAGAATAGTGGAGGGGAGGCCATACAGAATGCTATAGTCGAGTCTGCAAGTGATGAAGGCGTGGATTAGTGTTTCAGCAGCTGAGGATGAAAGAGTGGGTCGAAGGCGTACAATGTTGCGGAGTTGGAAGAATTATGTTTTTATGACGGTGTTTAAGCGTGGCTTGAAGGAGAGGGTGGACATAAATAAACAATAAATAAACAAATAATAATAATGACAATAAACAAACTAATGGAGACAGGGGCTTGTGTGTGTGTGTCTGTCTGTCTGTCTGGAAGGAGGGATCTGGAGTTGGGCCAAAAAGCATATTCCTTCCTGCTGTTGTGTGTATGTTTGTGCAAGTGTCAGTCAAAGAGAGTGGGTCTTAAGTATTAGATATTTGTATACATCTAAAAACAAACACAATATGACAAGCTTTCTCAAAGAAATTTTTATTGGATGTTGTTGTCATCGAATATAAATAGTACAGTCAAATACAAAAGTGTAATACACAGTATGACAGGCAGTGGAAACATACAGTTGATGCTTCCATTTTGAGATGCTCTTTTCTTGGCCTGTTGTCCTGTGAAAAACGCCCTGAGATGATGGGGATCCCATGGCCATGGGTGATTGGTCCATAGAGCTATGCTGTCTTCGAGTCTTTGAGTTTTATTTTGATTTTTTTTAAGCTCGAAATTGCAGCACAGACTTCGGACCAAAAGTGGTCTTGTGCTCTTTTGTATTCTTTTGTATTTCTTTGAGTTTTATTATGCTTCTATGTATATATGTACAGGTGACCCGCACCGGGGGTGGCCGGATGGAGGGGATCGGCTTATTGGCACAGAAAGACCAATCTGGAAATGCAAACGAAACAAGGTTGAAAGAAATCAGGTTTCTGTTGACGCTGAAGCCTCATATCTTCTCATATTAAGCAATAAACAGTAACTCACCCCAAAGACACCTTCTGCAATCTGGTCATCCTTTTCTTAGGCCCATCTGCTGGCCCCTCTCCTGCATCGCTGAGGCCCCGTTCAGCAGCCCACTGCTCGTAGCGCTGCTCCTCCTTCAGCCTCTGAGCCTCCTTCTGCTCCCGGCGTTTATCAGCTTCTGCAGAACAACATGGACACGTAAGAAGATTTAAAAGAATGCAAGAGCATGTGCCACACACCACAACATCCTAAGTGGCGTCATGAAATGTTTTGGATTGCACAATTAGCCAAGGTTATTCAAAAGGACTCACTGCTGGAGATGAGGTGTTCCTCCGTGTCCTCCTTCAGGTAGGTCCCGGCGTTCCTCTTTTGTTTTGGCTCCTTCTCCCTCACCACACAGAGCCAAATGAAGAATCTCCACCCGAGGCTCTTCCTTTTGGGCTCCTTTACAGGTTCCTCCCCTTCTTCGTCGGGTATGACCGAGATTTCAGTGTTGTTAGGGGGAGCCACAGGTTCTGTATAGCCCATAACGACAAAAGGTTTCTCCTCGATCGCTACTACACCTGGCAGGGCGGTGGCTGGTGGTTGATCCTGGTTGAGGATCAAGACCACGGCGTCAATGGGACGTTGACAGACGACAACGTGGTGGTTGCCATTGTCAGTTGGCATCTCCAGCTCTAACGCGTCCTCCTCAGCCTCCAAGACCCCCGGTGTCCTCACCATCTAGGACACAACACACAGCGTATGTTAAAACAGGATACCACACTGTTGATTAGGGATGCACCTGCATCAACCCACATGTGCATACCGTTGGGTCTCTGTGTATATGTGTGTGAGTGTGTGTGAGTTCAGGTGCATGATTGAGATATTATGTGTGACATTAAGTTAATACAATGAGCACAAGGGACTGAGAAGCGGTGACTTATATAGAGGAGCGGGGCCTCGTGATGTCATAGAGGTTCCACTGGCCAGAGAAGTAACATGGTGTAGCCACGGTTACCGGATTGTTTTGTGTACATTCTTTTGAAAACTGCAAAGATATGCTGAAGTCTAAATCAGTCATTTGGATGTTTTATCCGTGGATAACGTTTAAGAAAATTTACATGAACATATTTATATATATTTTTTAGCTGATAGTACTGATAGTAAATGTGGTCAATCGTGTGTGTGTGTGTGTGTGCGCACGCCTTTGAAAAAAGTGCATCTGCACACTTAAAGTTTGTGTGTGCGGATCGTACCGGTGTCCTCTCCCTCCTCAGCTCGCCCTCCTGGTGGAGTCTCTCCTGGTGGAGACGCTCCGGTTGGAGACCCTCCTGGTGCAGACCCTCTGGTTGGAGACCCTCTGGTTGGAGCCCCTCCTGGTAGAGACCCTCTGGTTGGAGTCCCTCCTGGTAGAGACCCTCTGGTTGCAGACCCTCTGGTTGGAGACCTTCTGGTTGGAGCCCCTCCTGGTAGAGACCCTCTGGTTGCAGACCCTCTGGTTGGAGTCCCTCTGGTTGGAGTCCCTCCTGGTAGAGACCCTCTGGTTGGAGACCCTCACCGCTGTCCGTGACCAGGTGTCTTTTGATCAGAGGGCCGCTTAGGTAAACCGTGATCACCATATGTTTGAGGCTCTCTGATGTCCCGTCCGGTCTCGGAGGTAGCCTGGCCTCTGCTTGGAGGTCCTCCTGGTGGAGACTCTCCTGTTGGGGTCCCTCCTGATGGGGTCCCTCCTGTTGGGGTCCCTCCTGTTGGGGTCCCTCCTGTTGGACACCCCTCTGTTGGAGACCCTCCGCCTGGAGTCCCTCTGGTTGTGGTCCCAGCGGTTGGAGACCCCCCTGGTAGAGTCCCTCTCGTTGTAGGAGTCCCTCTGGCAGGAGTCCCTCTGGTTGGAGGCCCTCTGGTTGGAGACCCTCTGGTTGGAGTCCCTCTGGTTGGAGAACCTCTGGTTGGAGACCCTCTGATTGGAGACCCTCTGGTTGGAGGCCCTCTGGTTGGAGACCCTCTGGTTGGAGTCCCTCCTGGTGCAGACCCTCTGGTTGGAGTCCCTCCTGGTAGAGACCCTCCTGGTGCAGGCCCTCTGGTTGGAGACTCTCTGGTTGGAGACCCTCTGGTTGGAGACCCTCTGGTTTGAGTCCCTCCTGGTGCAGACCCTCTGGTTGGAGGCCCTCCTGGCGGAGACTCTCTGGTTGGAGACTCTCTGGTTGAAGACCCTCCTGAATCAGACCCTCTGGTTGGAGACCCTCCTGAAGCAGACCCTCTGGTTGGAGTCTCTCACCGCTGTCTGTGACCAGGTGTCTGCTAATCAAAGGTTTGCTCAGGTAAACCATGATTACCATGCGTTGGAGTCTCTCCTGGTGGAGATCCTCCTGGTGAAGACCCTCTTGGTGGAGAGTCTCTTGGTGGAGAGTCTCTTGGTGGAGGCTCTCCTGATGGAGGCTCTCCTGGTGGAGATTCTCCTGATGGAGGGACTCCTGGGGGAGGACCTCCTGTTGGAGACCCTCCTGGTGGAGGCTCTCCTGGGGGAGGCCCTCCTGTTGGAGACCCTCCTGGTGGAGGCTCTCCTGGGGGAGGCCCTCCTGTTGGAGGCTCTCCTGGGGGAGACCCTCCTGTTGGAGACCCTCCTGGTGGAGGCTCTCCTGGGGGAGGCCCTCCTGTTGGAGACCCTCCTGGTGGAGGCTCTCCTGGTGGAGACCCTCCTGGGGGAGACCCTCCTGTTGGAGACCCTCCTGTTGGAGGCTCTCCTGTTGGATGAGGTCCTCAGGTTTCGGTTGCCTCTTCCGGTTCCTCACACGTCTCCTCCCCATCGTTTGCTGGCTCAATAGCCTAACGAACGCTACCTGGGTAAAACGCTGCTGTGCTTGCTCAGTGATTACAAGGTAATGCTTACGCTCGACTCTCTGATCAGCACTGAGCACTGGACTGAGGAGTGGTGACTTATATAGGGGAGTGGGCATTGTGATGTCATAATGGTCCACCGGAGGTTCCGCTGGGTGTTGTGGTGTTGTCGCGGACAACCAGATTGTTTTGATTACATTCTTTAGAAAAAGCCTTTATGAGCTCAAGTTCAAATGACAAAAATAAAACGATCACTTTAATACAGTGTGTACAAAAAAAAAAAAAAAAGTGTACAACACGGCACGCTTATATTTACAATGTCCCGATACGAAATTGGTTGACACAAGTCCATAAGCTGTTTCTAATTCGATCTACGTTTTATACCCAAAACATGTACATAAACTCACACTGGGCAGCCAGGAAAGACTACCCAGCCTATCAGTTGGTCTTTTATCAACTTTTGTGATACTATTATTGAAACATAAGTTGGAATGTGTCATTCTTGTAGATCAACTGGAGCACACATGTTGGTCATTGGCCCCTAGGCTACTACTTGTTTGAGGCCCCATTACTGATAATAATTTAGTGCCATGTATAAAAGCATTGAGATAGCCTTAATTTAAAAAGCACTGCTATTGAAAAATCAGCTGTTTACTTCCTTAAGGATTCTTGTTATGGGCCAATAGGGGTGAATTCATTTTAAGAAAAAATGAAAATAGTCTGGCCAATTCAGGGCCCCTTGCACACCTGGGCCCCTAGGCAACACACACACACGCGCACAAAAACACCCACCCCCACACACACACACACACACAGGTTCAGTGAGAGAATGAGAAAAATATGTATTTTAGAAGGATTAGAAGCCGTTGCTATACTGGGAAAGGAGACATGTGGGCTCTGTATTTAAATTCTGTATCCATGTATTCCATTTTTGTTATCTCCCATAGACATCAGCACGCATCAATTCAGAATGTTACCATTGAAACAGTTGTCACGCATATTGCAGGGGTGAAAGGAATAGGGTTTATTGGTTATGCATTGGATATTCTCTGCTTTGTTTCAGTACAGTACAGATATTATTGTACCAATGTATCAACCAAGTGTGATTAATGATGTAGGCCACCCTGGATGGTAGAGCTTATGAATGTATGGCTTGGTAACAGACAATTGGTAACACAACAGGAACATTCTGAAACTTTCTGCGTGAATGTCATTCACATAAAAAGGAACGCATACTAAAGTATCATTTGAATCAATATGTTTAGTCATTGAGCATATGTTCATTCTGAAATGTTCAGATACATGTGACGAGCAATCAGCCAGGCGTCATAGGTATGTTGCTCAATGAAATTGAGTTCGTAACCATGAACTACTTGGGTTTAACCTAACCATAACCATTTCTAGACTATCCCACCCCCTTAAAAATGACAGAAATGCTGAACTGGAGACGGCTTATGTTGTTTGAAGCATAAGCCAGTTTCAACAAATATGATAATAATATAACAGATATATCAACTGTACAACTATATAATAACTACAGATTCTTCCCTAGAGCAAACAGTATTGCCAGAAGGTAACCACCTATGACTATTCACCACTGCTTAATAACTAATCAATAACCATTCAATGTTTTTGTTTTCAGTCTACTTCAGATTGATGTGGACCTGGAAGAACCAGTCTCTAGTTTCTATATCATATCAATATATGATATGATATAGATATCTATGTATGATATGATATTATTTAGATATAGAGCTCCAGGACTCCCGAATATTTACAGAACACGGCTAAAGGCTGTGTGCGCCTCACCATTGCGATACTTCCACTGTAAACAGAGCGCATGGAAACGTGGCAGCAAGCTGCTCAGGGCCACATCCCCACCCTCCTCCTTGACCCGCCTCTCTCCTCCTCATTTGCATTAAAGCTACAGACACCGAAACGGCACGTTTGGGGAAAGATCAATGTGTGACTGGCTTGTAGTGCTTGTAGTTCAAATTCTGTGTAAGGGGCCCACTAATATAAAGCATCCATAAAGTAGCATGCCATGGGACCTTTAAATGAAATGTCCCACGTCATTCATTTTCAAAAACGAGTGACAACGAACCTGGCAGTCATAACAGCGGCAGATAATGATTCATTTGTCTGTTCTCGACGTCACCTCCCCCTGCTTTTACTTGGAGAACCTTACGCACCCCTCTCTCCGTCACGGAGCGCCCCCATGTACTCACACATCCTCTGATCATCACCCTCATCCAATAAACAGCTTGCAGGTCAAGTCCGTTTACCGGCGTTGCTATGGTTACCGGTCTTGTAAGGAAGTGCGCCAATTCTCTTCCGCAAAGAGCAGAACTGTGGCCTATTTTACACATTTTTATTTTCTTAATTATAATTATATCATTCATTTTTACCGATGTTTTTTTTTTACTGAAAAAAAAAAAACGTTGTTGGGGGGGGGCGGATATTCTCTGCTTTGTTTCAGTACAGTACAGATATTACTGTACCAATGTATCAACCAAGTGTGATTAATGATGTAGGCCACCCTGGATGGCAGAGCTTATGAATGTATGGCTTGGTAACAGACAATTGGTAACACAACAGGAACATTCTGAAACCTTCTGCGTGAATGTCATTCACATAAAAAGGAACGCATACTAAAGTATCATTTGAATCAATATGTTTAGTCATTGAGCATCTGTTCATTCTGAAATGTTCAGATACATGTGACGAGCAATCAGCCAGGCGTCATAGGTATGTTGCTCAATGAAATTGAGTTCGTAACTGTAATAAAACACGGAATGTCCAGACACAGGTAAGTTGTTACTTCTGACTTTATCCAGGAGCTCTCGGGTTCATGGTCACAGCATACCGGATCAAGACTCACGTGAAAGCCCCTCCCACTGCCGTAACACCCACTAGAGTAAACATCAACAGCTACGTTACGACAGCCGTAAAGCAGAGTACCGTAAACACTCTAATACTCTGACAGTAACCACAAACCACTTGGGTTAACCTGACCATAACCATTTCTAGACTATCCCACCCCCTTAAAAATGATCAAGCCGAATTGCTAACGCAACTTTTTCTTCTCACGCTCCGGTTTGAAGAGTTAGACAGGCGTGCGATGGAATTAGGAAAAGGAATAGCACTGCTGTGTTGCCCTCACGATCTCACACTATGGGCCCTATTTTAACGGTCTGAAACGCAAGTGGAAAGCGCAAAGCGCAAGTAGCTTTGTGGGCGGTTCTACGGCGCTATCGCTATTTTACAGGCGGATAAATGACACTTGCGTCGCGGCGCAAGTGTCAAAAGGGTTGGTCTGAAGCAGCCTAATTACCCGTAGGTGTGGTTTGGGCGTAACGTCCAACAAACCAATGAGAGTGCCAGCTCCCATCCCCTTTCAGAGCCATGAGCGCATTTGAATCGGACGAGTTGATATTTTGACAGCGCGTCTGCAGTCTCCGATGAGACAGATGCACATGAATTTCAAACTGCAAATGGCTCAGTTTATTGCCAAATAATATGGCCTAATTCACACATGGAATAAGGGGTTTTCTTCCACAACTTCAGAAATACTGAGTCCTCAAATAAATTTCGCCAAAGAAAACGTAAATAATATAACATATGATATGCGGTAACTGATCTATTTAATGAAATACGCAATACATTATAAACATTGTTTCTTATCAGTATTGTATGCTATCCTAATATGCATGTGTCTCCGCGGTAATAGACATTGCCATTGATTGTATTATGCGTTACGTGTTTAGTTTGCGTGTGTTTAAACAGAGCACACACGCGCGCCCGCATTCATTCATTCTTTTTAACACTCACTCGCGGTAAAACAATGTTTTTCACGATCAAATACTCATCAATCCTAAAAGTTATGGGCATGTAGGCCTATACGATGTCTGTGTCAAGAAAATATGTGTTTGCTGTACGGTGTTTGCAGATGCATTGATTTAAAAGTACAACTTATTACCGCTGCATCAGCTGTTCTTTCCCAAATAATTTACCAAGAATGTGCGGCTAGGTAGATGAGAGAAGCAAAGTGTATGCGCGAGGTGCACAAGCAATCCGTATGCATCGCATGCGCATGTAGGCTATGCATCCGCCCTTAAAATAGCATCTGAACAACGCGCCACTGACTTTAAACCAGGTATTTCCTGGTCAGTAGCGCAATGGTATTCAGCAACGGCAAAATAGCGTTTGCGCCAGAACACGCCTCCTCCTTCCGCCGAACCGCCCCTTGGGGCGCATGATCAATCCCTAATTTACCGGCGAGTGGCGCTGGTGGGAAAAGAACGCTCTGCGCCAGTTGTAAACTAGCAACGACACATGCGCCAGTGACTAAGTCACTTGCGCCGGATGCAAGATAGGGCCCTATGTCTGGAAGGTTGTAAACAGACAGCTTAAGAAGTGAAGGACTTTCTGAACTGGTATCAGCACTGCAGCACAATGACCTCAGTACAGGCTAAGCAGCGTTGGGAGGGATTGCCACACTTCCCATTGTTTTCCCTTGTGCCCCGGTGGTTATTGTAGCGTTGTCTGAGGGAGCTGACACTGGAACGGGAGCTGTCCTTGGTGCTGAGCGATGGCTGGGGAAAGTTCTCAATACATGTCAGGATTAACACCCACATACACCCCCCCCCACACACACACAAACACACAGCTTCTGGTGTAACTTCAAACCTTTTTTCTGGTGTAACCGCTGTCAGATGGGGCCCCAGGCCTTCACCCCTCTGTCTCAAGGGCACTGGGTGTAAGCTATACACTGGACAGCGCCTGGCGATGGGATCTGCAGAATCCCAGCTCCCAGCTTAAGCTCGTCCATTAAAATGGAGGTAAAATGGGTGAATCCTCAAGGGCTTTGAGAGGAGATCCATCTCCTGGTGGTCCAAGGTCACCTTGCTGCCTTGAGAGCGCCCCCAACCCCTTCCCCTGTGCACCTCTTATTTTAAACACTAATAAATCCCCTTGAAGAGACAATGGGGGATACCTACCACTGGTTCATACACTTCCATAGTGGCTTTGTCGTCAGCAATTAATAGAGGTTAATTTGACAGCCCTGTTCACTGCCAACATGATTTATATACCAACGACACCTAGTACTCTCTTGTTGTCAAATAATGTGTATGTTTTAAACACTCTATGGATAGTACATGTTTTAATTTGCTGTCCATTAATTAATTTGCTGTCCGATAGCAGCATCTGTTGCTGTTAAATGAACATGGGGGATAAAAGGCAACCTGTTTGAGGTGATATGTGTGCTGTGAATGCACCACAGGGAGTTCTTTATTATCTCACAAATGATCATCTTCCCCTGCGACTCTTATTGTAAAAGACATCTTACAACGTCCCTGACATGCAGAGACTTTGGCAGTGTCTTTAATGGTAAACATCAAACGTCTTTACCATTAAATATGAAATGAGAACTCTGTGTTTTAGGCAGGCAAGGCAAGGCAACTTTATTTATATAGCACTTTTCATACACAAGGCAGACTCAAAGTGCTTCACATATAAACATTGTCATACAATCAAATAAAATAATAGATAAGTAAGTAAAATAAAACATATGCAAAGAAATGGGTAAAATAGAAAGTTAAAAAGGCATTTTAGTATTAAAATAGAAAATAAAGGCAAAGTTAAAAAAGCTTTTTAGAAAGTGCAATGTATTTAAGATTTAGCAGAAAACTATAGCAAACATAAAAGTCTTCAGTCTTGTTTTAAAGGTGCTCAGAGTTGGGGCAAGTCTTAAATCCTCTGGGAGTTTATTCCAGCTATTTGTTGCATAGTAACTAAATCCTGCTTTCCCATGTTTTGTGTTTACTCTGGGGATAATTAACAGATTGGTCTCAGAGGATCTTAGTGGTCTAGAAGGCTTATGTAGTGGAAGCATATCAGTTAAATATTTTGGGCCTAAACCATGTAGGGATTTATAGGTTAGCAACATGATTTTATAATCAATTCTCTGACCTACAGGAAGCCAATGTAACGATTTCAGAATTGGTGTAATATGATCAAATTTTTTGGTCTTTGTTAGAACTCTAGCAGCAGCATTCTGAACAAGCTGAAGCTTCCTCAGAGTTTGTTTTGGGAGACCTGTAAGAAGACCATTGCAGTAATCAAGCTTACTAGTGATAAAGGCATGTACAAGTTGTTGTAAGTCTTCGGTGGACATGAGCCCTCTAAGTCTTGCTACATTTTTAAGGTGATAATATGTATGCTGTTTTAGTGTACATTTGGATTGTACGTTGTCCAGCATTTTTGATGTGGATTCATTCTGATCTGATTCTTATATCTTACCTATGTCTTGCACAGCTGAGGTTGCTTACTGAAGCATACTTTAAATGCTATGTATTGCACAGTACATCTACAACATTCACTTGCACACAGCACAGGGCTCTATCTATTGCTTTGAGGCAACTTTGATTCAACTCCAGTCAATTTAGTAGCTACAGCTTCAAAACCAATCAATTGTCTGTAAAGTCATGTAAGAAATAATCCTTTGTCTTTGGGTTTTAGGTGAGAGAAAGTAGAGTCACAGGGACTCCTGAGTCTACAGAAAGTCTTCAAGGAGGACATATGATGGTCCTGGATGCCAAGTCTTCCTCTACGTCCTCAGCCGACCATGTCCAATGTAGGATTATTTGAAAATGATTTTTATGCCAGTGTAGTGAAATTGTTGACCTGAGGGGTATAATACGAAGCAAACTCAACAGAGACTGGCTCTCTTTTCTTGATCTGATTCAACATAACACAAACCCTCAAACAGAGCTGACTGGTATCACGAAGGCGGATATCAACCTCCTATGTTGAACAAGGGTTTCAGCTTCAGGCTCTGTGCGCATCCCTATGAAAGGGGCATTCGACTGTCATTTGACTCTTCTTCCAAACAGAATGGACTGATCTTGTGCCGCTAACTTTACACAAAAGGACTGATTGCGAACAGCTGAGTAAAAATAAAAAGTGTGTCGCTGACTTCATTCAAGAGGATGAGTTTATCAGTCTGAATTATCACAAAACAGCGGAAAACAGAGAGCCGAAAAAAACCTCTTACTGCAAATAAGGAGACAGTGGAATGCTGTCAAAAAAATTTGCTACTGAATTGATTGATTTATTTTACCGATCATTCCCGCATTGCGTAACGTGATGCAATTAAAACTCGGATTTAAACACTACACCATGTAGTAGGGGTGCAACGGATCACAAAGCTCACGGTTCGGATCGGGTCACGGTTTTTGAGTGACGGGTCGGATCGTTTTCGGATCAACAACAACAATAAAGATAACAAGACAAATGTGACTTTAAATCTTCAACTGTGTAAAAACAAAATAAAGTGAAAAATTAGGTAATAATCCTGCTTCCTCTATGGTCAATATTTAAAAAATGTGCAATCTGAGGCATTATTCCTTCTTTTTAACATGGATAGGATAGTAAATAATCCCTAAGCCTGGATTTTCAATTCAGGATGTCTGCATTCCCTGGGGAGAGTTTAGAGTCTACACTCTCCCAAGGCAATGCAGACATCCTTATCTTCTTTTTTTTAGTTTGGTAGGGAAATACAGTTTCTGTGGTGTTTTATTTGGCATTTTGTAAATTCATTGATTTCGGTTCGGAGACTCATTGCTCATTGCAAGGGGGGTTGGTTGTAGTCTTTTCGCTCGGTTTTAGCCCTACTGTTGATACGGCGAACCGAGTGAAAAGACTACAACCAAACCAAAACACGTCTGGTTCCGGTTTACGTTTCAATGGGATTTACGGAACGCCAAATAAAACACAACAGAAACTGTATTTCGCTACGATACTTGATGATGTTGTTGATACCGGAATTGTCCTCTAAACATGTGCTGATCACGTCAACGCACAACTTTTTTTTTTTATCAGCTGATCCGCGGATCACTTGCGTCCCGAACCGTGATGGTTGATCCGTACGGATCACGGGAAACCCGTGAACCGTTGCACCACTACCATGTAGCCTAATTGTTTTATAGGCTACTTTGCTATATTTATAGCAATACGCCTAATAGTCCCACACCTAAGAATGTCATTTAAGTCTGACACTGTCCCCAAATGAATAGCTTATATAGAAAATCACTTTAGTTTTGAGCCACTTTTATTTGCATTTGGTAATGATCCTAAGTAGAATGTATTTTTGCATTTTTCTTGTATTTTTCTAACTATTTACAGGAGCCAATGTCTGATTTCCCCACAATGGAGGTTTTGCCCCCTGCGTACTATGGAGATAACCTAAAGATGTAAAACTCAATATTTGAACTTCAAAAGACAGGACCTGGAGCCACCATTATATTCAAAGTTATGATTTGATGCTTTTTTCAATACAGGTAAACACATTCCGTTCGAGAGGAGGCAATGTGTGAAGAGACCGTGGTCTGAAATGGAAAGAAAAGCTGTGATGAAGCACATGAAGCCATATATTCCGAACGGACTTCTGGTCACGAGCGCTCAATGTGCATTGTGCAAAGACAAAGAACACCCCGTCTTAGAAGGACGCACAATTCAAAACATTCGTGATTTTGTGAGAAATAAATGCCTAAAGAATAAAAAAATGTAGAATTCACAAGTGGAATAGTTTATGATTTGTACCGTTTTTTTCAAGAATTTCAATGTCAATCAAGCTAAATTCAGACATCAAGTTAAGTGCTCCTTTTTTAGTTGCGGGTGGTTCGCGGTTTTGAGTGGTTTGCGTTTGAGATAATGTGCTCAGTCTGATTTGATCAATCTAACCTTTGAAAGTTGTCAACACTGCTTTTGTGCCCCCACAATCCTGTCTGCAGTCTGTGTGTCGACTAGTGTCGTTGCAGGCTTGTTCTTAAACTTGGTCTGTGTGTCGACTTAGTGTCCTTGCAGCCCTATTCTTAAACTTGGTCTGTGTGTCAACTAGTGTCCTTGCAGGCCTGTTCTAAAACTTGGTCTGTGTGTCGACTAGTGTCCTTGCAGACCTGTTCTAAAACTTGGTCTACTGTCAACTAGTGTCCTTGCAGGCCTGTTCTAAAACTTGGTCTGTGTGACTAGTGTCCTTGCAGGCCTGTCCTAAAACCTATGTCCTAACAAACCTCTTTGGGATCAATACAAGCCTGTATGGGGAACGAGTCCATGTATGCCACCAAAATATCGGTGTAAATCTGTGTGTCACTATCTTTTGAAATATGAGGAAATGTTCAAAGTCAGATGTATTTTTGTAAAAAAAAATAAAAAAATGTTGATATAGTTTTTATAGCTCTAGCACCTCGGGAAAGGGGTGTCCCCGTAAGCCTGTACTGAGCATCATTGTGTGTGTGGCCTAGGGGCCCAGGTGTGCAAGGGGCCCTGGATTGGCCAGACTATTTTCAATTTTTCTTAAAATGCAAAAGAAACTTCACCCCCATTAGCCCATAACAAGAATTAAATTAAGGCTGTCTCCATGCTTTTATACATGGCACAAAATTATTATTTTTCTGCGTGATCAGTAAGGGGGCCTCAAACAAGTATTAGCCTAGGGGCCAATGACCACCATGTGTGACCACCAATGACCGTTTCCAACTTATGTTTAAATATCAATACCATAAAAGTTGATGAAAGACCAACTGATAGGCTGACTAGACTTTCCTGATCAGAGAGTTGAGCGTAAGCATTACCTTGTAATCACTGAGAAAGCACAGCAGCGTTTTACCCAGGTAGCGTTTGTTAGACTATTGAGCAAGCAAACGATGGGGAGGGGACGTGTGAGAAACCGAAAGAGGAAACCGAAACCTGAGGACCTCATCCAACAGGAGAGCCTCCACCAGGAGAGTCTCCAACAGGAGGGTCTCCACCAGGAGGGTCTCCACCTGCAGAGTCTCCACCAGGAGGGTCTCCACCAAGAGAGCCTCCACCAGGAGGGTCTCCACCAAGAGGGTCTCCACCAGGAGAGTCTCCACCAAGAGACTCTCCACCAAGAGACTCTCCACCAAGAGACTCTCCACCAAGCGAGTCGCCACCAGGAGGGTCTCCAACAGGAGAGACTCCAACATATGGTAATCATCGTTTACCTAAGCGGCCCTTTGATCAGCAGACACCTGGTCACAGAGAGCGGTGAGGGACTCCAACCAGAGGGTCTCCAACAGGATGGACTCCGAGCAGAGGGTCTGAACCAGGAGGGTCTCCAGCCAGAGGGACTCCCACAACAGGAGCGACTCCTCCAACAAGAGGGACTCTACCAGGGGGGTCTCCAACCGCTGGGACCACAACCAGAGGGACACCAGGCGGAGGGACTCCAACAGAGGGGTCTCCAACAGGAGGGACTCCAACCGGAGGGTCTCCACCAGGAGTCTCCACCAGGAGGACCTCCAAGGAGAGGCCAAGCTACCTCCGAGACCGGACGGGACATCAAAGAGCCTTAAACAAATGGTGATCATCGTTTACCTGAGCGGCCCTATGATCAGCAGACACCTGGTCACTGACAGCGGTGAGGGAGTCCAACTAGAGGGTCTCCAGCAGGAGGATCTTCAACCAGAGGGTCTCCACCAGGAGAGTCTCCTACCAGAAGTACTCCGACAGGAGGGACTCCACCAGGAGGGTCTCCAACAGGATGGTCTCCACAAGGAGGGACTCCACCAGGAGGGACTCCAACAGGATGGTCTCCACAAGGAGGGACTCCAACAGGATGGTCTCCACAAGGAGGGACTCCACCAGGAGGGTCTCCAACAGGAGGGCCTCCAACAAGAGCGACCCCAACCAGAGGGACTCCAACCGGAGAGTCTCCACCAGGAGGGACTCCACCAGGATGGTCTCCACAAGGAGGGACTCCACCAGGAGGGTCTCCAACAGGAGCGACCCCAACCAGACTCTCCACCAGCAGGGTCTCCACCAGCAGGGTCTCCACCAGGAGAGTCTCCAACAGGAGGGCGAGGCGAGGAGGGAGAGGACACGAGTACGGTCTGCACACACAAACTTTAAGTGTGCAGATGCACTCTTTTCAAAGGCGTGCGCACACCCACACACACACTCGATTGACCACATTTACTATCAGTAATATCAGTAAAAATAAATAAATATATATGTTCATGTACATTTTCTGAAACGTTATCTACTGATAAAACATCCAAATGACTGATTTAGACTTCAGCATATCTTTGCAGTTTTCAAAAAAATTTACACAAAACAATCCGGTAACCGTGGCTACACCATGTTACGTCTCTGGCCAGCGGAACCTGACATCACGAGGCCCCGCTCCTCTATATAAGTCACCGCTTCTCAGTCCCTTGTGCTTATTGTATTAACTTAATGTCACACATAATATCTCAATCATACACCTGCACTCACACACACTCAGACCCACACGTATGCACATATGGGTTGATGCAGGTGCATCCCTAATCATCAGTGTGGTATCCTGTTTTAACATACGCTGTGTGTTGTGTCATATGGGTTGATGCAGGTGCATCCCTAATCATCAGTGTGGTATCCTGTTTTAACATACGCTGTGTGTTGTGTCATATGGGTTGATGCAGGTGCATCCCTAATCATCAGTGTGGTATCCTGTTTTAACATACACTGTGTGTTGTGTCCGAGATGGTGAGATGTCGTTATCCCATTGACGCCGTGATCTTGATCCTCAACCAGGATCAACCGCCAGCCACTGCCCTGCCAGGTGTAGTAGAGATCGAGGAGAAACCTTTTGTCTTTATGGGCTGTACAGAACCTGTGGCCCCCCCGAACAACGATGAAATCTCGGACATGCCTGACGAAGAAGGGGAGGGACCTGTACAGGAGCCCAAAGAAAGAGCCTCGGATGGAGATTCCTCAATTGGCTCAGTGTGGTGAAGGAGAAGGAGCCCAACCATAAGAGGAACGCCAGGACCTACCTGAAGGAGGACACGGAGGAACACCTCATCTCCAGCAGTTAGTCCTTTTGAATAACCTTGGCTAACTGTGCAATCCAAAACATTTCATGAGTGTGTGTTGTGTCCTAGATGGTGAGGACACCGGGGGTCATGGAGGCTGAGGAGGACGCGTTAGAGCTGGAGATGCCAACTGACCATGGCAACCACCACATTGTCGTCCGTTGTTATCCCATTGACGCCGTGATCTTGATCCTCAACCAGGATCAACCGCCAGCCACTGCCCTGCCAGGTGTAGTAGAGATCGAGGAGAAACCTTTTGTCTTTA
Source organism: Gadus macrocephalus (assembly GCF_031168955.1). NCBI lineage: Eukaryota > Metazoa > Chordata > Actinopteri > Gadiformes > Gadidae > Gadus > Gadus macrocephalus. The sequence goes on along the minus strand of NC_082396.1, from coordinate 12,324,375 downwards.
TGGGCTGTACAGAAACTGTGGCCCCCCCGAACAACGATGAAATCTCGGACATTCCTGACGAAGAAGGGGAGGGACCTGTACAGGAGCACAAAGAAAGAGCCTCGGGTGGAGATTCCTCAATTGGCTCAGTGTGGTGAAGGAGAAGGAGCCCAACCATAAGAGGAACGCCAGGAAATACCTGAAGGAGGACACAGAGGAACACCTCATCTCCAGCAGTGAGTCCTTTTGAATAACCTTGGCTAACTGTGCAATCCAAAACATTTCATGATGCCACTCGGGATGTTGTGGTGTGTGGCACATGCTCTTGCATTCTTCTAAATCTTCTTACGTGTCCATGTTGTTCCGCAGAAGCTTATAAACGTCAGGCAGCTTTGCTCAGTACAAAGCTCTCGATGGCTGAAGGAGAGCAGATGAGGATGAAAATCTACCGGGCTGAACGCCGGCAGCAGAAGGTGGCTCAGAGGCTGAAGGAGGAGCAGCGCTACAAGCAGTGGGCTGCTGAAGTGGGCCTCGGCGATGCAGGAGAGGGGCCAGCAGACGGGCCTAAGAAAAGGATGACCAGATTGCAGAAGGTGTCTTTGGGGTGAGTTACTGTTTCATTCTTAATATGAGAAGATATGAGGCTTCAGCGTGAACAAAAAAAAAATAAAAATCCACCTTGTTTCATTGCATTTATAGATTGGTCTCCCTGTGCCAATAAGCCGATCCCCTCCATCCGGCCAACCCCAGTGCGGGTCACCTGTACATATATACATAGAAGCATAATAAAACTCAAAAGAAATACAAAAGAATACAAAAGAACACAAGAAAATACAAGACCGGAAAGGACAACAGGCCAAGCAAAAGAGCATCTCAAAAATTGAAAAATCAACTGTATGTTTCCACTGCCTCATACTGTGTATTACACTTTTGTATTTGACTGTACTATAATATCCAATAAAAATGTATCTGAGAAAGCTTGCCATCTTGTGTTTGTTTTGAGATGTATACAAATATCTTATACTTAATGGCAGACACACTCTCTTTGACACACACGTGTGAGCTTGCACAAACATACACACAACAGCAGGAAGGAATATGCTTTTGAGCCCAACAACAGATCCGTCCTTCAAGTCAGACAGACAGACAGACAGACAGACACAGAGACAGAGACACACACACACACTCAATAAGTTTGTTTAATAGGATATATTTTTTTCACTTATTCAAAATGCTAATAGATTATTTTGCTGTAGTGAGATAGGTTAAATTAGCAACATTTAATACAGCCTCAGTGATCCCATGAAGACAGGGCCCTTGAGTGATACACAAACTGCTGGCCGTTCTGAAAACACTGCAGGTGTTTGTTTACTTCTTTATGTATAAAGAAACGCTTCATCCATCAGAAGATCCAAGGGTTCCCCATTACCATCATAATAATCGTAATACAACAATTACGGTACATCAATTTGTAACTCTTGGCTTTGACAAACCAAAAAAGATGCTAAAGTAAGGAAAAACAGAACAAACGTGACAAACGGTATAAACAGTATAAATTAGCTTTCACACTACTGTATTTTCCGGACTATAAGTCGCGGTTTTTTTGTAGTTTGGCTTGCCCTGCGACTTATATTTCGAAGCGACTTATATGCCAAAATTGTGCGTACATAATCCTCGGCCGCAAGAGGGCACCGTCATTCATTAGGCCTACAACTGAACGCTGCAAGCCTACTGCACCACCGAATAAATTATATTCTCGTCCTCAATGTCCTCCGGTTCAACCAAAGCTACCCCAGCCTTAGCTGCAATTTTGTGCAACATAGCTGTCACACATATCACAGCGCATGACTTGGCCGGCGAAAACTGGAGCCCTCCGCTGGACTTGTGAAGGCATCTGACCGCGGCGCATACGCGTCCGGTGGAATCCCGGTGTCACTGAATTCGGTATACTCTCAGAACTACGAGGGACCGACACACCTATATTGCTATAGCAATTTCATTCAGTCTCTCCAGACTAAACGTTCTTGTTTAAATGTTTAAAAATAAATGCGACTTATACACCGATGCGACGTATATATGTTTTTTTCCTCGTCATGGAGCATTTTTTGACTGATGCGACTTATACTCGGGAGCGACGTATAGTCCGGAAAATACGGTATATAACTTCACATTATATTGAAGTGTTTAAACGCAATGTAAAGAATACATACCGCACGCACGCGGGCGCGCACACACACACACACACACACACACACACACACACACACACACACACACACACACACACACACACACACACACACACACACTTGAGAGTAGAGCAAGACACTCTGGATACAGCTTTTGAATAAACTGTAATAATCATTATTATGGTAGTGGCCTAGGGACTGCTTTTGAGTTAATTACAGAATGAATCTTGAATTGGCGGTGTGCAGCGCTCAAATTGGCCTATTTCCTCGCCCTGCTTCCCGACTTCCAAGGCTATTAAAAAAAAGTATTAACTAATTACATCACATAAAGTTTCCCATCATGCCGAGGTGCTTGTGACATAAATAAAGACCAATCCAATTGATTCATAATAAGATTCCGTCCTCCTCCCCGCCCCTGCCTTCGCAAGTCATTCAAGGTTAGCTTACGGGTCCTGTCATGTTTCTGACTGACTGAACTGAGTTGATATTAGGACCTAATATCAATATTTCTGTGCTAATAAGCACAGACATATTGATATTAGGACCTAATATCAATATGTCTGTGCTAATAAGCACAGACACAAGGTTAACTGAACATTTTGAAACAACACTGAATAATTTAAATTAGTGCTGTCAAGCTATTAAAATATTTAATAGTGATTAATCTCATTAATGTCATAGTTAACTCACGATTAATCGCAAATCTTTTTTCTATGCTAAATTTCCCTTGATTTCTTTGTCCCATTAATTGTTCTCATTTTAATGCTCTTATCAACATGGAGAAGTGCATCGGCTTGCCTTGTGCAAATGTTTTTCTAACAACATTGGCATATACTGATCAAAACAGATACAAAAAAAATGCCTTTAGTGCAATTAAACGATGAACATACAAACATACTGCCTTGAACATAGCAGTCAGGCTACTGCTTCTTTGTTTTGAGCCAAAGATTATTATTATTATTATTTTTTTTTTATAATAATTTGCGTTAATTGCGCGATAAAAAAATTGACACCGTTAAAATTGGTTTGCGTTAACGCCGTTAATAACGCGTTTAACTGACAGCACTAATTTAAATATAATGATTTATATTGTAAAATCTATAACAAATAAAGAAATATAAAATGTAGTTGGGCCAATTTTGCTAATGTTGAGGCTATTGCAAAAATGTAGTGAGAATTGCTCATAGCGAATTACGTCTATCTTTCGAAATGCCTCATTGTCTATAAACAAAGGCATCAGCCTCCATTAAGACCAATAGTTGGGATGAAACGTCTCACTAACTACCAGGAAAATACAAAATGAGGGTACTGCTGAACTTCTATGAATTTGAAGGAACCACACGCATGGTTTGTGTGCAGAGGGACGTGTGTGTTGTGTGTTGTGTGTTGTGTGTTGTGTGTTGTGTGTTGTGTGTTGTGTGTTGTGTCGTATACAGAGCAGGCGAGGTCAGAGGCGGGTGGAAACGTACGGGGGTCTGCTGTGCCTCTTTGGTCTTCTTCCCCTTGCCTCGCACCACACTCTCCTCCTTCCTGGAGGCAGCAGAGCTGGGGGGCTCCACCGGCGGAGCCTTCGCCATCTCGTTAAGGACCTCACACACTGTTGCCATGGACACCTGTGGTGACACATGACCACACGCCCACATCAATCATGGATTTAGTGGCTAACATTGATGCAATTGTAGTGCAAATAAAAACAAAAAAATCCTTAAAATCTAAATAACGAGATGAATAGAAAGCCGACAGCTGGTGGAGAGTCATGTGTCAGCTATCTGTTTTGGTAACATGCTTTGATTCATTGGATTCATTACTTCACCCATTTCTGCTAAGATCACAATCATTACACGTACGCGAGAAGAAGCCCAGGAATCAAACCAGCACCCCTATTCAGTTGCCTGCTCTATACCGCCTGGGATATCAGAGTGTCTGTAGGCTCACTCTCAAAGGAGAGGAGGAGGGATGCTGGTTCAGGACCAGCCTGACCAACCCCTCCTAGTACAGCTCAGGAGGAGCCACATGCTTCTTTGACCTGGCACCGGTGTGTTAACTGAGGTGGTTCATCCCCCAGAAACATGAGTACAGTACAGCGCACAGTATTTTCAGAAATCGACAACAACGCATGTGTGCGCATGCTATGCGTAGGCTGAATCGCAATCGTGTCAAGACAAATCAGATTGGCCAATACACACGGAAGATGAATTCAATAATTTTAAAAATTACAAAAATTATCCCTCTCTGGCGAACAGAACCGATTATTATTTATCTGCATCGAGACAGAATCGTTCCAGCGAGAATCACGATGCGTCGAAGAATCGATTATTTTTCCCACCCCTACTTAGGACCCCTTGTTTTGGTGTCGTGGCCGTGGTGGGGTACAAGTTCCTCTGAGCAACGAGGCGCGTTCCGTTTAGCACAGCGGGGTTACCGTGAGAGACAATGGGGTTCATTGATGGCGTGGGGCGGTCTAAAACGCTTCCCCTCCCCCTGTGCAACACAGAGCAATTATGATCAAAGGCAGCGCTGCTCGCTAGCCTGCAGTTAAAGCTATACTGTACGATGTGAGAGAGCTAGCATGATTTGAAATTAGCTTCTCTTCGGAGTTCCGTTTAACTCCTCCCCCACCCTTCAGGACTCCCTGCCCCAACCCCTCGACACAGAGCCGTGCACGAGCGCTAATGCTGCTTACGGCTTACTTCAACGGCAACCATTGCGTCACTTTTCAGGCCATTCAACTCCCTCAGCTGTCGCCATCGCTGAAAAGCGAATCCAATATTTATTCTCGTTTTTCCTCGAGCATTCTCCAACTTTTTTTTTGTTGCTGCCTTTTCATTTTCTGTCTTTCCTTTTCTTGCCTTTTTAAAAGGATGAACCGGGGCAAGTAACGGTGGCAGTGGTAACTTCTGTTTTTTTTCTTCCATCGTGTTAACGTTGTAGGCTCACTAGGTCTAGTCCACTGTCATGAACTACTATGATAACAATGCTTTCTTTGCCCTCCGTGAACGCGCTCAGGCCGGCTCAGGCTCGTACACAGAGGGGAGGGAACGCGCAGGCGTGTGATTGATTCTTTAGATTCGGGTACAATGTCTCCGATTGGTAAGCATTTTAACAGGTTTATAGCAGATACAGAATTCGTTTTTTTTTCGCTTCTTTTTCATTGCCCATAAGTTATTTATTGCTGTCAGGATGTATAAACCAATTTCAACAACATATTAAAAAGTGCATATCACTGAAAATCGTACAATATGCCTTTAACTAATGGATTGCATGTTCCGACACAAGAGCAAATGGGGTAATGTTGCCAGGATTAAAACATGATCAACAAAAAAAACAACACTTCATTAAAATATGTAAAACAAGTGTTTGGTCCGTGCCAACATTCTTTCTGAACAAAGCTGTTGAAAAGAGTGTGAGGGACACCGGGTGAATATTTTCCCTTCACCGTTGAACACGAGGGGACAGTGTGATACAGATTAGTGCGAGGGGTACCTGTCTCCTGGGCCAGTTCAGGGTCCAGCTGCAGCAGCAGGTCTACGGCCCAGTGGAGGTGGTGCTGGGTTGTCTGGAGAGGCTGGTTCTGACCGTACAGCCACTCTGCAAACTGCATTAGGAGGTCTGCTTTCTGCCACCGGCCCTCTGCACCCTGCTCCTGTACACACAGGAGTCACATGCAGCGTGATCCGGGATCCGGTAGTCCTACTGTGTTATAGCACAACTCCTGGCCGGAAACCAATATCTGAAAGGGGCAGGGTGACGCCTTGTTTTGCAAGGCGTCACCCCAGAAACTCATTAATTATACCAAACACAAACTAAAGTTTGTGTTTGCCAATTACAAGCTTACAGATCCCAGCCTGCAGGTGAAAACAAATATGAAGTAAAGGCAATTGAAATGTTGTGTTCGCCAGGCACAGGCACATGCGCACACACGCACGCATGCATTATTCTGTTTGCACTATATTAATAAAAAAAAAATAGCCAGTGGAAAATATAGCCGTTATAAACCATAGACATCTTATAGATAGACGGAGCATCGAATGCTACCGCCTACTGGCGCTGACGAGACGCGGGGCCGCCATCTTGGAGTGGTCATCCGCTCCACTCAGTGTAATCCGTTTGGCTGGAGCAATGAACTGTCAGCGCATTTAATTAATCATACCTCACTGAATACCACTGATTTTCATGCGTTTTTTTGTCATACGTGTAGCTATGATAAAGGCCACATGGTTTGGCGTGTTTTATTATTCGATACTAATTATACCAATAGTACGGTAATGTTAAATCTTGCTTGTGAAAAGTAATCCCCCGATTCCTATTATGGATTGTCCGCCGATTTGAGCAGGAATACGCTGAACAACAGCCCGGCATCCTGTTTCTGCTGCTGTTTCTGCTCCCGCCGGTTGACCACTCCAAGATGGCGGCCGTATTTCTCGCGTCCCAGCAGCCAATGCTCCTTCTACGCTATAAGATGTCTACGGTGACAAGTATATCACACAATTAAACGAGGATAAAAGCTATTAAAAAAAATAATATATGTTTTATTTCGTATTGATAAAAGTTGGCAGATATATTCAAGTGAACATTTCACGGAGGGGCGGCGCCCTAGCGCCCTCTATTGACCCACCGCCACTGGACGTAACTAAATCAATTTTTCTACCGTTTATCTTCGTTCAAACCATTTAACAAATCTACTCACTTGTATCTTCAATAATATCTAAACGGAATTTCAATATAATTTAAACTTTCTTCAGAATCACAGTTTTAGTTTAATATCGGCTTCATTTTCAGCTGTTTATATTCAAGACGTCTGCCCATTCTGACACTCCATCTTCTTAAGACATCGTAACTCAATCATTTTTCAACCGTTTACCTTCGTTCAAACCATTTAACGAACATAATTTCGATATAATTTAAACTTTATTCCAAATCAAAGTTTTAGTTTCATACCGGCTTCGTTTTCAGTTGGTCTCATGATTTACGTTGACGCTGGAGCGTGACGACGTTCAGCATTGTGCCAGATTGGGCAGTTTCTTCCCGCCAGATTGGGCTACTTTTGGAGGACGTTCAGGCAGTGTTGCCAGATTGGGCTGTTTTTCGCGCTCTATTGTACTACTTTTCACGCACCGGCTCGCTAATCTCGTAACACACACACACACACACACACACACACACACACACACACACACACACACACACACACACACACACACACACACACACACACACACACACACACACACACACACACACACACACACACACACACCAGCAGTGCAACACATTTGACCTTTCAGATTCTTCAGTTCAATTAATTTTACATTTCTGCATTTTTAGCAATGCTCTGCGCTTTTCATTCAGCTATCACTTTATTTGTTTGTTTCCGAACATTTACATTTTCTTAAATGGTATGCATGTTTACATTGTGTACTCCATTTAGACTTTTGAACTTTTGTTCAAATCCATTCACTTGATTCAAGCCATTTAACGTTTATTTATGTCTTAATCTTTGTGGCTTTAATAAAAAATATTTTCAACCTCAATTTGTAGGCCTACTGCAGCACTCAACGCACTCTGCAGGAAATGCATTTTCCAGTTCCATTTGATAATCTCATTTAATTTAAATTGGAGTGGATTTAAACTAACTTTTTAAAGTTTGATTAATCGCAAGTTAACCCACCAATACAATGCTATTAATCACTATTAAAACTTTTAATTGTTGCCCAGCTCAATTGATACACAAAAATGACGAAGGGAAATCACATGAGGGGTAGGAAAGGAACTACTGAAGCTAAGGCTGCATCCGAATACTCGTACTTGCATACTATATAGTATGCATTTTGTAGTATGCGAAAAATCTAGCGCGTCCGAATACTCTAGTATGCATTCTGTAGTACGGAAGTCGTTTCCGAATGCATACTACCGCCAAAGTGAACCACGGACCACACTACGCTATCCCACAATGCAACCGGAGTCTGGTAACAAACGAAGAAGAGATGGCTGACCCGACACCACCAACAGCGGCTTTTTATTTGTGTGTGTGTGTGTGTGTGTGTGTGTGTGTGTGTGTGTGTGTGTGTGTGTGTGTGTGTGTGTGTGTGTGTGTGTGTGTGTGTGTGTGTGTGTGCGTGTGTGTGTGTGTGTGTGTTCAATAAAAAAGGAAAAATTAACTTCAATCGTCTTTTTCACGGAGTAACAAATAACTGTAAATGTATTATTATTATTCCAAAAAAATGACTTACCAAATGTCCACATATATACAACATAACCTGCCGGTAAGTCGCTCTACGAGATGACCGACGTCGACGACGCCTTCTAGCAGAGATATCCATTTCAAGAGCCATTCGCGTAGAAAGAGACATTTTTTTATTTAATAGCAACGATAACAAGACGGAAAACAGGTAAATTTTGCTGCCATCTGGGGGGAGATACGTCATCTCCAAACATCCGGTGGAGTTTCGGCGGCGTTCGGAGGCGTTCTACGCATGTCTGTAGACCGTACTACACAGTCAAGTGTAGTATGGTCAAGTAGTAGACACTAGACAGAAATAGTATGTACTAGGTATTCGGATGCAGCCTAAGCCTAAGTAGCTTTGAATGAACTGTAATACTTAAGGGTTGCCACTAGATGTCAGCAGTTTCTTACATAGCTTAAAAAAGTCAAGATACGACATAAATAATTTCGGCTCCGCCAACGATGACAAACTTGGAGAGCGCACATACCCCGACACGGATATACACAAGCACGCATACACACAGACACACACTCACAGGGAACCACTGACGCCTCTAGACGCAGCGCCCTCCAGCAGCAGCGCAGCCTGGGTGCAGTGGAGCACCAGGTTGTGGTCGTCGCCATGGTGACAGAGCGACGCCAGCCTGCTCCACACCTGCAGCTCCGCCGCCGCGTCGCTCCACGCACAGTCAGACGCGGCGCGCACGAGCTAGGAGCAAGACGTTGGTCGGGAGGAGTAAATAAAGATACGACAGGGGAGAGGGGGACAGAAGATGATGAGCAACAGAAGGGATGGAGTGCGGAGCTGTGCAGATGGTAAGAGATTAGGCTATGGAGGGAATCGGAGAGCACTGAAGGCAAACCACACTTAAAGTGAAATTAAGAAGGAATGTTTGTTGCAAGGAACTTAATCTGTGGTGCGATGATCCTTCCATCATTGCACTGGTAAACTTGGTTAGTCTGTCTTTGTTATGTCTGCTGTATGCACGTACGCATGGTGGAGCAGACATTAGGTGGGTTTAGGGGGTGACTGATGAGAGGTACTCACTGATGAGAGGGCGGGCAACGCGGGCTCCACCTGCACACCGTCTCTGTGGCAACACAGGTGCATCTCCACGGCAACCAGCACGCATGTCATGGCCGCCACAGACTCGTCTCCCTTACACTGTCGATGGACACAGTTGGACGATCATAAATACATACACATACACAGTCATACATTCAAACACACACACAGACACATACACAAACTTATTAATCATGGGATGACAAATAGCCTGTGGTGCTAAAATCACCTGCGTACAATTTTAAATCGTCCCTTCACTGCAGGGTGCGGCGTTATTGGAGGCAGAAAGTTTTGTTGCACTGATTTACTTGCTAGTAAATCATGCATATAGCCCCTGTAATGTTTAACCACCAAAAAGTGTGTGTGTCTGTGTTTGTGCGCTCCAGATATAGCCTAGATGCTCCTCGATAATAAATGACTTTCCATTATGAAGGAAATGAGATGTTGAATGATTTAGCGATCCCAATGAGATGTAAGTCATAGCCATATGCACTGAGGCCTTGTTGAGGCAGGGGGTCGGTGAGCATTTGCATGTGAGTATGCATAACAATGTGCAGTGTGTCAACTTCTCGAGCAAAACTTCATTGTGAGGCCCCCTGATATGTCAACTGTTCAATATCCCCAAAATGTTGGAGAATTGTGCACCATCTCAGCTCAATAGACAGGATAAGTAACAGGGTAATGGACAAACACACACACACACGAACACACAAACACAATTCTTATTTCCTAAAGTGGACAGGAGATGAGTAGTCTAAAGGCTTGAAGGATTGTGCTCTAATCGAAAGGCAGAGCCCGAGGCTCTTACATATGCTCCCATTATTATGACAACTCTCTCTGCTGGGGAGCAATCTGCACCAGGAGAATGTCTATAAAATGTCATGGCCTGATGAGTGTGCAGAACACACCCCCAGTGAATGCACCGTTAGCCTGACATAACACGTTACAGCCCATTAAAAGCCCATGTCGCCGTGACACTGAGCCACAGAGGTTTCCGCGTGACCGGGCTGCATTTCCTGCTCGCTCCAGCGGGCGGTTAAAGGGATTCCAGCAGGGATTTCCCCCGTATTTTATTAGCTTGTGACAGAAGATTTCATTTGCGTGGATGGAAAATATCTTCACAATATCGTGGAATACAGATTCATAGTAATGTATGCACGTGTGACAAATTGGATATGGAAATCGGTAATGTGTTAGTGAGTTAATGTGTTGTCGATTGAATCTCATGCACAATTACCCTGTGCATGAATAGCGTGATTGTGTATAACTTCTTCAGTGTTCATTTGGCTTTCATACATTAAAATACCAATGTTTAGATATTCATCACATCAAAACCATTCCCCCATTAGAGCTCGATACATCCTATTCATTGTCATATAGGGGGGTGTCCTAGAGCTAAATAAACCATCGGCCAATGACAAGTAAAGGTGGACGGGGATGTGGGTACCTCTACCCCAATGTCCTTCGTCTGGCTGACGGGCTGCTGCAGGAGCCTCTTGATCTGAACCCAGGAGGCCAGCACCTGTTTCCTGGTCTCCATGGATACGGTCCCTCCAGGGACTGCCACGCTTGACAGACGCAGGGCGAATTCACACACCTGAAAAGACACAGGAAAGATAGGAGTTTCATTGATTCCCTTAATAACAGGGGGCCATGATCAATAGTCTGCTGATAAGGGCAGCGACTCTAAAAGCTTAGTTATGGTTGTAACGTCAACGCAACGCAAGAGGGTTTACGGACCAATTACGTCCTTGTGGACTCTCCTTGTGTCCAACGCAAGGGCCTGACGTGCGCCTCCCAAAAATTGTCACCTTGCGAGGAGGTGACGCAGCAGCAAGGGCTGGGATTGGTCCGCTAACGGTAACCCGACGTAAACCCGACGCAGAAAACAGGTTCAAGACTCCATCGAATTGACTGCGTGGTCACTGCGTTGCGTCAACGTCCAACCATAACTAAGCCTTCAGCCGGAAGGTCTTGGGTTCGATCCCCCATGTCCGCAGCCTACCTGTGTGCATCTTTCAGATGCCTAACACCAACCCGTTTACCCGTATAACCTTTGGTCATGAGGTCACTTCAGCAAAGTCGCTTTGGATAAAAGTGTCATTTTAAATGAACAGTGAATGTGAACCCAGCATGTTGTGTTCTCTTCCGGTCTCCTCGTGTTAGCCTGCAGACCACCCGCCCGCCTGTCACCTCAGCACAACCACGACAACATGACAACATCCTCAGCATGCTATGTAATGCTCAGCGGGCTGCCATGGTAGAGGCTTACAGCTGGGAGGCCCTTGGGCCAGACCAAACACTTCATGTTATTACTACAGTTGGCACAATTTTGCTAAAATTAATTTAGATAATTATTATTATGCCGGTATTTTTACATTTCATGAATGATAATTCACAGATGAAGTGGTTGATTAGCACATGTAAGCTTTTCTTTAGCAGCCTGTTGGATTTTGTTTTCCGATTTTTGGGTTAGATTGGGTGGATTTGTGTGTTCTGCTGTTAGAAAAAAAAATAGATAGTATTCTCTTGAGACTCACACATGACTTCAAAGTAAAATATCTTTAAGCTGAGAGAACACATGCACCCCCCCCACTCCCCCACAGTAACCCCCCCCCCCACCCCCTTCCCCGGCTCCATCGACAGGGTTCCCCCAACATGGGAGGTGGAGCCTGCCTTGTCCGGGGTCCTCCCCGCTCCCTTCTTGGTCCTGACTCCGTCTCGGCCCAGCAGAGGCTGCAGCAGCCCGCGGGCCACGCAGTCACACAGCAGCACCAACAGCGCCTGATCCCTGAGCAACACAACACAGCAGATGTTCCCCGCTGTCATTATTTGGCGTGGAACTCGTAGTGAAAGTGAAAGGAAACTCTCTGGCCCAGGGACTGAGAGTTTAAGCTGTTGTTGTTGTTGTCGCCGCGTTTTTGGGGAAAACTCCGGAGCCCACCGATCATCTGATCTTTTTTTGTGATGAATACTCATTTTAAAATAAGTTTTGTTTCTTGCCATGCTAAAGTTGCTGTTGGTTTAGACTAGTAAACAGACCACGGTATTAAAGTCAAATGTTGTTAAAAACATGAATTCCAATCCTTTAATTTGTTTAATGATCCATGTATCTGCTGGGGACTTAATGACCCAGTATCCTTAGTTTAAAAGCGGGGTTTGTTTTGCAGTAAACTGACAAAAGGGAATATCTCTTCAGAACTTCTTACATATAAACTAAAATAAAAGCAAGATATATATTGTATTAATCAGATGCAAATCATTAATTCATACGATTATAAAAATTGCAATGTATTGCAAGACTTTGTCACTTGCTCTTTCCCAACTCTCCCCAGAACCTACCCACAGTGTCCAGTTCGTCTAAGCGTGTCTACTAGCGTTTGGAAGGTGGGCAGGAGGGTGCGATACTCGCAGGCCACCAGCAGAGGGCGGCTGTAGTTCCACAGGTACACGGCCGCATTGTCCACCATCCACCACTCGCCAAGCTCCTCCCCCAGCTCCGCTCCCCGCAGGAAGCCAGCGGTGGCATAGGCCGACAGAGACTGGATCCAGTCCCTAAGGGTGAGGTAAGAGAGGAGAAAGGAGGAAGAGAGAGAGAGAATGAGAGCGAAAGAGAAGGAGAAAGAGAGAGTGAGAGCGAGAGATAGAGAAAAAGAAAGAAAAAGAAAGAGAGAGAGAATTTAATGGATACATTTAGTTTAAATTATCTAACGACATACTTAGAAAGATGCTCAGAGACACTTTAAGGGGTTACATAACACTTTTTAACAGCTGGGGGGCAGCAATTTTGCAATTGGAACACGATGGGAACCCAGCAACCCATATGCTCGGTTCGCATTGCGTCCAACATCGTTGGAGGCTTAGGTTAAGATATTGTATGGTCGCAACAGAAAGACGGCACAACACGCTGCTCTGCTTCTCTCTGTGCTTCAACAAAAGAGGCACTGCTGGGTGCCCCGAAGTGAGTCAGTCAGTCTGTCTGTCTTTGTGGCTACCTGTAGACCCCCCAGTGGTCCTCAGGGGCGGGGCCTCCTCTGGCGGGACTGTTAAGCTCCACCCCCTCCGATTGCAGCTTCTGGACGGTGGCCTATGAGGGAAAGGGAAATCCCTCCATCACATAAAGAAGGCATTTAACCCTCAGAGGAAGTTATCAAAACAAAGGGGGTATTAGTAGTTTAAATTAGTTTAGCTGTGGCACATCAAAGGTTGTTGAGGAAACATTGGCCATGGATTTAGCTTTTTCATTGAATTCTGAAATAACATTTTTGCATTATTTTCTTCAACAATTTCGTGCATCCCTTTTGATTCCCTTGACTTGTGTTCAAAGTGAAGGGAAGCCGACTGTCACAGAACAAAGGAAGGAACACACTGGAGACAGAGGCGCCTCCACGGCTCCTGCAAGGTCACGCGGTGAGGATCTGTCGTTCACCGCTTTTCTTCAAAGTGCTTTCGAGCTAATCTTCTTCGGTCTGGGGGGGGGGGGGGGAGGGTAATAAAAGCTTGATGGGAGGTGGATTACACAGCGCAGCAAACAAGCCCAGGACTCCACCCAATCAACTTCCTCTCCCATGGCCGCTCGTTAAGAAAATCCCAAAAAGCTCATCTTCTGATGCTGAGGGCGGAGAGCTTTGTAATTGTTTTAACTCTAAACTCTAACATTATCCCAATAAGTCTACCTGGTTCAAAAATAAGTATACGTTGAAAAAATTCTCATATAAAATCTCCATTACCTTTTAACAAGCTTTCTTTGAAACAGTTCAAGAAGGTTTTGCGTAAAAGTAAACAACTTATAGATGAAACCATGATCTAAACAGCGTCGGAAATTCCAGAAAAATATGTGCCCCAATGGCTGAGGATATAAAAAAAAGTAAGTTCCTCTGTTCAGTGCTGATTCAACGTCCATCTTCAGTTAATAGCTTGTGATTAGGTTCACCTTGGATGAGTCAACAGACCACTTCAAATAAAGCATGTTTTCCGCTTTGTTGTTAATATTTTGAGTTTGTGTGTGTGTGTGTGTGTGTGTGTGTGTGTGTGTGTGTGTGTGTGTGTGTGTGTGTGCGTGTGCATGCGTGCGTGTGTGCGTGCGTGTGTGCGTGCGTGCGTGCGTGCGTGCGTGCGTGCGTGCGTGCGTGCGTGCGTGCGTGCGTGCGTGCGTGCGTGTGTGTGAGCGTTTGTGTGTGAAGGCCTAACGATGAAGAGCACAAACCTCAGCATTGATGAAGCAGATTTCGGCCAGGAGAAGAAGCACGTCCCTGGAGGAGGCGTTGATCTGGAGAGAACCTTGCTCTGGACTCTGACCCTCTGGAACAGAGAACATCACCCAATTTTTAGCGATGACAGAAGTCAACGTCCCTTTCACTTTCCACAGGGTTCCAACTTATCTTATCTAGATGACAAATTACGCATAATTAGAAAACTACACATTTAAAATGTCAATGCCATCATTATCATGTGGCTCACCACAAAGGGAAATGTGACACCCCTAAAGCCAAATGTTGAAGCAATTCACCTGCACAAGACATTACAGCAAATAAAACCGTTTCAGACAATGAACCATGAATTTGAGGTTCATTGTTTTACCTGACAGCAAGAAGGGAAACTGTCAGAATACACTACATCATTCCCTTTGAGGGAGTGTGAGTGATGCAGGGAAGGTTATTCTACTCAACTCATTTGAAAACCTTTTGTGTCGTTCACTTGCAGCATCTGTGATATCTGTCATAATCCGTCTATTCACTCTGGACACTTTGTATATGAGGAGAAACATACGAATAAAAAAATATATATTATATTATGGGCAACATTTTTAGAATACATGTAATAAGCATGCAGCCAAACACACAAACC
The DNA here is from genome assembly GCF_031168955.1 of Gadus macrocephalus. Lineage (NCBI taxonomy): Eukaryota > Metazoa > Chordata > Actinopteri > Gadiformes > Gadidae > Gadus > Gadus macrocephalus. Next base: position 12,309,071 of record NC_082396.1, on the reverse strand, counting down.
ATTATTGTATCTCCACACAAAAGAAACTGGTCTTTTGCCATGCTGGCCACACCGGAGAGCTAATTAGAAAGCCCTCAGGATCCCTTTCCCATGACTTCCAAGACCTACTCTCAGTCCATCTGCCGTCGTCGTAGAGCAGACAGAAGCGGCAAGCAGCTCTGCATACGTCCCACACCTCATGTCCCCTGGCAGCCTTCACCAGCACTGCCCACACATTCACCCTGGAAACACTCAGTAGGAAATATGAACCATAGTGACAACAATAGTCAAAGTAGCGCTACTTTTGCTCACGATGCTAATGAAGATAATGATAGGATGCAAGGTACAATATGCAAGAGTTGCAATTTCAATCCAGCCAAAGACTCTGTTGCTCCTCTCTCCCTTCTCTGTTCAATCCCCGTCGAGCCTCAACAAACAGGGCAGGCTTTGAGAGATTTAACATGAGCTGTCTCTATGCTGCTGCAGAGTCATAGACTTCACCTTGGTCCCTGTAGCCTTAAGTTATGTCCAAATAACAAGAGGTGTTTTAGGGTTTTGTTATATGCATATCGTACCATTTGGATTAATAATGAAAATAACAAAATGCACTCTGAGATTGTGACTTTCCGTAGCAGTGAAGGCTGTGTAGTAAAGCATACAGTTGAAGACACACTGCAAATGTTATTTTGTTTGGGTGGACATCAATAATAAATGGTATCTTTGGGGAAGGTACCATTCAGCAGTAAAAGCGATGTTTTCCCTCCGTATTATGAACGCGGCCTATCCCTCACCTCTCTGTTTTATTTATTTATCCTAGAGTAAATCATTTTCGAAGGGATCAGGGGAGCTCCGGCATGCAGTTCAGATGAACAAGGGTGAGAGAGACGGAAGAAGAAGCACTGGTGCCTCTACAAACATTGATTGGTGCCTCACTTGTGATATCGGTGTATAAGCAGCTCATAATACACACGGCTGGGTGATCCTTCGTGGACCAGGGAGAAGCTGAGGGGGATGATTGAGAGAACTTAAAGGCGAAACACAGCAGCGCCTAAGGCTTATAGTCCCTGAAGCACTTACCTGTTCAGTAAAATCCATTGATTATTTTGAATTCAGATAAGAGCATCTAAAGTCTGATGGCCGATCAGCTGGGACCACAGGGCGTTTCACTTCACTTTATGTATATTTGTTTCGACCAATCATGCAACTCGGCCAGCATTAGTGAACGTTAAAAAAGCCTTGTCAGGTTCAACACCTTGTAGGCCCCTTTCGAAATAAACTCCTTCTCAAAGCTTCCTCCACTTGTGCAACGCAATTCTATTTTTTTGAATATCTCTGTAATGAAACAAGGCGTACCTCTGCCCCATGCAATATATGATTTCCGGCCCAGACTCCGTGCCATCTCAGAACCGCCAGAAGAAAATAGGACAGCCGGACCCCCCAGCGCACCTCTCTGTGGCGTTGTTGTCATCTGCCAGTCTCTCCAGATGTCCCTTCACCCCCTGGACCGACCAAGAGTGATGCTGGGCCTTGGCAGACAGCTGAAGTGCAGCTACAGTCCCATCACTGCCTAAACAAATGACAAGATCAACCACAGATAATAATATTCACAGAATAAATCCCACCCCTACAAAACCCCACATGAACTTTCGCGATTAAAAGCGGTCAATTAAATAAGCGAAACAGTTTGCCCTGCAGTTTAATAATGTTCCCAAACCAATTGAGAGTACGCCTCTATAATGTATGCATCATGGTAGGAATGTCCACTCATGTGCACAGGAACCCTGGGAGGGGGTATCCATTAGGGTCAGGGATGCTTATGCAACCAACCCTATTATGCCAACCAGAGGCATTGAACATGAAAAGTATTTTACGGTGACACAAAAATGTGTTCCAACCCTTTTAATGCATGAATGCAAAGCCACCTAATCTGGTTATATAAAAAATGGCGGTGCAGGATGTAACGTACATATGCCATGTTCCTTATTGCTGAACAGCTGCCAATCGCTGCTCCAGAGGGAGCAGGACATGTCCTCTCTGAGATCATGAGATGATGAGAAGGGCTCTGCACCAATCAACATGGTCCTTTTGAGAGCAGAGAAAGGAATACATTTCCCCCTCGGAAACATTCACTCCCGGTGACAAAGGTACGCGGGCAGTGCATGTGTTTTGCCCCTGCACTGGAGGGGGTCACGCATCAAAGACAGGAGCGACTACCAAAAAAAGCCAACTACCCCCCTCCCCCCCCCCACCCCGCGTCGCCAGAAGGCTGCCCTGTCCTCTACTGTTGATGTTGTTATTAAAACATACACCCTGGCCTCCACCCCAAGCCTAAGTGTCGTATGTTAACCATTAAAATATATTTGAGACCCACGTCCCTTCCATTTCAATCCAGACTTCCCCGTGACCCGGGGACATCGAGGTCTATTTGTTAAGAACAAAACGACGTGTTAGGGAGGTGCTTGGTCAGAAAGAATAGGAAGTAGAGTCGAAGTTGTACTTTCAGGGCTGCAGTGCGCATCCAGCACTATCTGGAAAGCATCAGGGGCCAGGGCTGTCTTTTAGGGCCTTGTCCTTTGCTTGCAAGCAGAGGGGGAAGAGAGCAGGAGAGAGATATTATTATATTCTTCCATGAACCACTCTTAGCTGGTGCAACCTTTGACCCCTGCTTCCCCAACGCCACATCTCAAAGACAAGCAGCCATGGTTTGTTAATGGCCCAGTCAAACATTTTTAATCAGGCTTTTTTCACCAGAGATTAGAGATGATATATTTAGACACATAATGACCAAGGACTAAGCGCAGAGACCCATTTTCTTGATCTTGTTACATGCAGACATAATACACAGATTATGGAGGGTTTGTCTGGATATCTCCATGGAACTAATGTATTAAGCACGGCCTAAAGGCAATGCCATTTCCATGAAACATTTCCAGTATATTGGCCGCTGACGGAACATCAGAGGAAACATTAACAGCGCCTTATCTTCAGAATACAGACAGAATAAAGAGGTCAGTCAGTCAGTTCTGTTCAGTCAGATTGGTTTTCCGAAGACGGGTTAGATATTCTCCAGCTGTTTTTTTTGCGGGGTAGAGCTATGGATCCACCATCCAGGTACCAAACACGGGAGAAGTACCAAAGCAAGAAAGTCATCTTGGTTAATCATTGGAAAGAATAAAACTGGACAAAGGAACCTGTTGGAGCAGCATGGCGGCCCTGTCCTCCGGCCTGCTGGGGGCGCTGTACAGGGTGGCTCTGAGGCGCAGCCGGTGGACCGTGGTCAACAGGCGCTCTCTGCGCGGCCCGTCGGCCAGCAGCACGGCTCTCTCCAGGTGCCCCAGGGAGGCCTCCAGACGGCCCTCCTCCTCCTCCAGGAGGGCTAGCTCCTGGTGGACCTCACAGCGGGTCTCCAGCAGCACGCTGGGGCAGGGAGGCAGGTTATATGGTTCATCGGGTTACAAGGGGGGTGCCTACGCAGCGATATCCATCCCCCACCCCCTGGTCTTGGTCTCTGGTTGTCTGAAAAACGCTCAGTTAAGATGGAAGAGTGACGACGTTGAGTAGTAGCCCGAGTCATACGACCAACACACAAACAAAGGCAGTTTACCACATTGCAAAAAAATACAAATTAATTGTATTCCATGATGTAAGTAGCTGAGATTCAACAGGTAGAATGTAGAAAACATTGAATGTCTATGTTGGTCAAACAAACTTTACCCAAGTGACAAAATAACCGTATCTCAAACTGTTTAATAACAGTTTGAGATACATGTAGCAAACAAGCACTTTCTTTCCTTTTTTGTTTAAATATATTTGATGGGCTTTTTTTTTAAGGACAAGAAAATGAAGAAAGACAGGAAAGTGGGTTGAAGAATTGAGGGAATGTTGCCCATTTCCTTTTCTCGTGTCGGTTGAGGCTAATCTGTTCAAGTCAATGAGAATTCAGGTAATTGCTACAGAAGTTTGTTAGAAGAAGTGAGTGGAGGCTTGAGAACACCCTCACGCACATCAACAGTGGAAAAACTTAAATGGATAATAAATACAGTGAGGAATTATTATTCATCAAAAAAGCTGTAATGAGTTTTAGAAGCAACCCTTTAGAAACAACTCTAGGGATCTTTGTTGTGCTGATCTTAATTTCTGTTAAATGATTGACTATCGAGTCAGAGATTACCATCTGGCTGCAGATTGCCTGCTGTTGCTGTGATGATCAAGACTGCTTGTGATCTATTTTTCAATGGTAATTTTAAGACAAATTCTGTCTTAAGTCTCCTCTGTGGGCAACAGGTTTATGTTTTTTGATGACACACACACACACACACACACACACACACACACACACACACAAATGATTTTGATGGGACGGCAACAAAAACAATGAACCCTCAAATTGGGGGATCCACTTTGGAAATCCTATTGTGAAATGTTGAACTGAAAAACACTGAATCAAACTTGGGACCAGTCAAACTTAAATCAAACTTGATATCAGTCAGGCAGATCTGTGAGAACATCCTAATAGGGTCTACATAGGAGTGCCAGTGGTGCCAGAGTGCCAAACATTAATCATGCACAGCTGGTCCAATTACACACGAAGAGCCTCTTGGGCCAGCTGATAACAATCTCCTCATTAGCAGAGCAGTTAAAAGGACAAGCGTGGAGACACCACCAGAGAGCTGCTATTTGCTGTCATGGTGACGCAGCGATTGCATTTACACGCCATCTCATGTGTCTCTTATTTTAGTGGCTGGTCATCTTTTTCCCAGTTAACCTTCCTGAACTAAAATTATGCTTACTGTTGTGCAAGAAATTCGCCATACTTTCTCTTTCTCAAAACACGTCCTGCTCTTCACACCACAAACTAAAAACCCTGCGGGGCATTCGGGGCACCTGTTGATGTCCTCCAGGGCCTGGGCCACCCTCTGCAGCTCCGTCCGGACGCGTTTCCTGAGGTTGCGCTGCAGCAGGGGCAGGCAGACGCTCCACTGGGTGGCACACACCGCCTGCACCGCTCTGGGGTCTGCCTCGCCCGCCGCCGCCGCCACGCGCCTCAGCAACCGATCCAGCTTCCCTATCTCCTTCAGCCGCGCCTGTCAGGACAAAGACCGGGGGGAACCAGATAAGCTATCCCACGGAAAAAGCGTGACAGGAAGCTGAACGTAGATTGGGGTGGGGTGTGGTTAGAGACAGGGACTGTGTAACAAAATGGGGGTCATGGATGAGATGCTGGTGGTGTGTGATGAAGCACCTCGATGCCGGCTTTGGAATAGACGCTCATCTTCTCTTGCTTCCTCAGAACGTTGAGTTCACACTGGAAGCAATCCAGTGTTGGCTGGCCGTCTAGCATGGAGAAGCACAGACATGATCTCAGCCCTGGGTCATGGTACGTGCATCAAGGTAATACCGATATCAGCAATACACACGGGCGCTGATGATGTATTACCAAAAGAGTTTAGAATGATTTTCAGGTAAGCCATGGATGCTTTTTATCTTAAGTATAGCTGCGAAATTCTATAGGAGCTCATCACTGCGGGCATACCATAGAATAATCGCTTAATTCATGAACATTCAGCTAATGCATCATTTTCAACAAATATGCGCCCGGCAGTTTCCCAGCATGTGCCCCACTGACCACAAGCTCTTCAGATCCGATGCATGTAATTCCTTATGGCGCGGGGCCATGCCAATCGGCGTGCGGAGACGCGTGGTGCAGGTGAGCATATTTTATTTATTCACAAAAAATATAAATTAAAACATAAAGACAGATGTATACTTTGAATCATTACATACACAGAAGACAATATTCAAGACCTTTCACCTACATCTGATCTGGGCTTACACTTCAGTCTAAGTCCAACCCTATTACATTATCTACCCCTGTATCTCCGGTTTGTTGGCAACAACGTTATTAAAATGCATGACGTGTAAACATGAATACAAATTAGGCCCACAGCAATTATTCATGCACGGGTCATGCAACATAGTCTATGGGATCCTCAAGTCTCTCAGAGCCTGCAGTGCATACAGAAAGACTCATTTAAAAGTGTTTTTGTGTGACTCATATGTATTTACTATGGATGAAATCGTTGCCCAAGGGGCAATGATCGGAAATTATTAATATCTGTAATATAATTCTGAAGCTGGCATTAGCCTGGAGACCCTCCTGATCACGTGACATCACATCCTGTGTCACTATATGGATCAGTCTGAACCTCATGCCGGCCGTACCCATTTCTTGTTCAAGGACTGCGTGGTTGTTGTTGTTGTAAAATGAAGGCTGCCGCTGGCCAAACAGCATTGATGCCCCCGAAGCAACGAGGGACAATGCTACCATAAGCAGGGTAAACACATCCCTCAGTGCAGTTATTGCAGATATAGATTATATAAATAACAACTGTTCAGCAAGGTCAAGACTCAAGAGCATGCACTAGCGGAGTTTCTTGGCGGAAAATAGGTTTTCGCCATTCTGAACAGCACACGTTTATGGAGTCACTTGTTTTGTTATGCTAATTGTCTGAAGCAGATTGTCTGTCAAGGTAATTACTCCCGCCCACATCCACCAGGATGGTCTCCTTGATATTGGGTATGTGCTCTGGCACAGAATATGCATAACATCTTTGTGATCTCAATGGGGGTTCACTTATTTAGAGGTTTGAGAAGCAACATAGAATGGTGCCTTTGCTTTTTATGGATCAGGGATTGCTGGGCTGCGGGGGGTGGGGGTGGCACCCACCTTTCAGCAGGGGGGATGGCTGCAGAGGTCTGGCTTGTGTTAGTTGGAGTCTCCCCCGTTATCACGGCATGGGGTCCTGCTGCGTGTTCAGCCAGCAGACTGAAAACTTCTTTGAGTTCCACAACATCCTCCTCTCTGAGAAGACACCACTGTATGTGTGTTGTGTGGGAGAGAAAGAATTAAAGCGAGTTAGAGAAGATCCATCAGGAACCGTGCATAGATCCACTCTCCATTCCTCCCTTCCTCCACCCATCCATCCTAACAACCCTATTGCCCGCCCTTGCTCTGTGCGCACTCACACACAAAGCAAACATTGGACGGACCCGGGTTGGTACAATTTATAAAGATAAGGACAACACAGCTGGGGGCTCCGGGTGCAGTAGCAGAGCGCAGCAGCAGAGCTACTGCGCCATAATTAGCTGTGACACATCGTGTACATGATCGCATTGTGGGTCATCCGACCATCTGCCGAGACTGCAAGCTAATGCCCCCGACCAGGTAACCCGCCCGGGACGGAATGACTTCCTGACCCCCCAGCTTGTTGCTGGGCAAGGCGCCACGTTGACCCAGTGATCTGGGTCTAGCCAGTGGGTCACAGAAGGGTGTCCCCCAAAGTACAGTGGGAATACAATAATATAAGCTTTAGGATCAAGAGAAGCAGGGAGAGATGAAACAAGCCTTAAACACGAGCAGTATGGTAATGTGTATAGCTGTGTTTGGGGACTAGTCTCTGTAATAGAGGACCTACCATGACTCAGGGGGGAGTGAAGAGTCTGGGATTAAGCAGGATCAAACAGCTTCAATATCAGCATGAAAATACAAATGCACTTGGTCAAAATAAATTTTGATGGAATTGGAGAACCATGCACTTGAAAAAAAAAAAAAATCGCTACCAATCAAGAGCCATGACCGCGTTGCGTTTGAAACGAAAAACAACTTTATTTGTCTAACTTTTCAAAACTGTATTTAAAACCCTTGAGCCTCAAAACAGTTGAAGCACTTGCTGAAAGAGCAAACATTAACCAAAGCTGAACAAGCTCTTCTCCCCCCACCCGAAGACTGCTTTGGGAAACAAGATATTGACTGAAGTACGGCTTGTTTTGGAGTGCTGGGTGGAAGAGGCCTTCGTCTCAGGAGTATAAGAAAGAAAACAAATGTTCTCACGTAGCTGAGTCCTTCAAACATTTTACAGCATCTTTCATCCATTTTAAAGCAATAGAAATGCATCTGAAATGAGTATAAATAGATTTTGTTTTCCTTTTATTAAACATCACATTAATAATAATTTTAGGAAGAACTGCCCCACTGGGAGCGTGTGTGGTCATATCTGGGCTACTGTCCCCCAGCAGCTGGTACCGAGCCTATGGAGAGCAGAAAAGCATTAGCACACTGCCAATGTCACTCACTACAGTCAAATGGTTCAAGGCTTTATGATACCATGAGGGTGAGGACTTCTGGATACAGATGAGGGGCGTGTGACGCGACAAATTCTGATGTAACGGTGGAATATCTGCAGGCATCCTCCCTCCTCCCAGCATCCACAAGGCACTCCACCAGATGTCTGTGGACAGAGACCCAGCGGCATGAGGTCATATGTAAATGTCAATGCTTGAGGAAGAATTACATTATGGGTGGTTGGAGGGAGAGGACAGGGTAGGGTGAAAGAGCATTGAGGCCACGGGGTTGGGATGGGTGCTGTGTTGGTTTTTGAGGCACTGTATTTCGTTAGTGTGGAGGGGGACAGTTTCAAATGCAGTCATCCCCTTAAATCTTTTGGCTTAAGGTGGACACGGGGATGACAGCTGGATAGAGATAGAGTCGTGTGTGTGTGTGTGTGCGCGCGTGCGTGTGTGTGCGTGCGCGTGTGCATGTGCTTGTGCATGTGTGTGCATGCATGTGCTTGCATCATGAGCTCGGCCCTCCAGCTGTAGTCAGGCTCTGCCGCCTCTTCCAACGCCGAGACCAACAGCGCCAGCGAGGGCGCCAGGCGGCCCCGCAGACCCGGCCGCAGCAGCGGACGCATGGCCTGGAGGAAGCGCAGCGAAGTGTTGAACACCAGGAAGTGGTATCTGGTCACAAAAACAATCAGTCAGAGGATTAATTAAAGACAATGAGGGGCCACCAGGGGGCCCCAACAGCGAGAGCCGAAAGAGGACGAAAAGAGACATGAATAATTCACACGGCATGTTTGTATATCTTCCGTCTCGTACTACATCTCAATTAAGGCCCTCTGTTGAGTGGGGAGGGAATTCACGCCAAAATATGGATCCACGGAAACCTATGACTTGCTAATGAGTGTGCATTTAATGAGAACATATTAATGGTGCATCACAGGGGAATAAGATGCATTTCTGTGCGAGAAAAAGTGTTTTGAAATCAGAGGGGGGGGGGGGGGATTACAGCACAGTGCTGCTTTTATTAACCAGAGACCGTGTTCTCGTCTGAGCTTGGCGCTATTGGATGGGCTAAGTCTTTGGTGTTTACTGGGAGGGACCATTGATTTGTGCTCCTTGATGGAGCGCTTATGAGATCATAAGCGACACAGGGAGAGCCAAGTCTCCAGACGCGTCTTCTTAAGAGAGTAAGCCGCCGAAGAGAAAGAGACAACCCCTCCGATCCTTTGTTTATCATCTACACATGCCATACCCTTTTCACCCCAATGAGACTCCTTTGTGCAGTCTAACGCTAAGGGGGCGTATTCAGTGTGGGGGGAACACAGGGGAATTCAAGGGGTGAGTGGGCCGATCCAATAGGAATTACGCCTCAACCAGTGTCGTTGCCATACACCACATTTTTAAAGAAGATCATGAGTATTCGTGGGATGCAACCCAGCATAAGCTCCTACATACAGCGCCTCCTCAGCCTTTATATTTCCCTTTCATATTGGCTGGTTACAGGCTGGCATTGGTACTATTGTGCCTACTGCCAGACAATATTAATGAGGATATACATAATCATAAGTGATACCCATTCCACGCCACTTTAAGAAAAGCAAACTGAAAGCAGGTAGGATCGTGGGGGCAAACTTCAGATTTTATACTAGGGTTGCCGCGGTGTGGTCATTTTCACACCTAGTAATACGCTCGTGTCAACACCGGTATTACCGGTATAAACGGTATTAACTTTAGGTCAACCGCCATCTTCTCCGTCAACTCTCCTCTCACACTCGGTGACAGCGGCTGGCAGCGAGCCAATTCTCGGCGTCTTATAACGTTCTATATATAATAGTATAATATTATTTTACATATCATAATATCACGGCCAAAAGCTCTGTGCGCCTCCGGATGGCCGTAGCGCGGGGAGCTCACGTAGGGATTGGGCTTCGCGGGGTTTGTTTACCGGCGTTGCTATGGTTACCGGTCTTGTAAGGAAGCACGTCAATTCTCGGCGCGACAATTCTCCCGCACAGAGCAGAACTGTGGCCTATTCTAAACATTTACATTTTCTTAATTATAATTATATTATTCATTTTTACTGAATGTTTTTTATTACTGAAAAAAATAAAATAAAATCGGTATTGCCGGTGTGCAACACCGGCAATCGGTGTTGGCCTCAACACCGGTAACACCGGTAATACCGTATACCGGCAACCTTATTTTATACCTCGGATTGTTCTTTGAAATCTAAATGGCCTTCTGAAAATATAGCAGCGCATTTTGAAAGTCGTCCTGAAAGTAAAGGAATGTTAAAGGAGACAGTTGGGAAGATGATGATGTCATTTGACAAGGCCAACATGTAAATCAATCCAGGCTACTGTTTAATGACTTATCAAGTGTATTATGCCTACAGCTAATGATGGTGGACGAGGGTGCCGTTACCCAGTCATTATTGGCAAATGTCAAATAGCTAGTGGTTGTCTATGAGGCTGGCTGAGTCTATCTAACAAGAAATAGATATATCTCTACAGCATTTTCTTTTGTGTAGTGTGTGTTGTGATGGAGTGAGTACACAAACACACGTTCATGTTTGCACTCGCGCACACACGCACACACACACACACACACACACACACACACACACACACACACACACACACACACACACACACACACACACACACACAAAAGTGTTATGAGCTCTTGGGACCAATTTGCTGTCTTTACCGCGTTCCCGCTGGTTGCTGGAGACCTCAGCTGGCCCTTGCAGAGGTAGGCTGGACAAAGGAACTGATTAGTCGCCGGGTTCCCTTCAAAGTACGACTTTAGACACGCCACACTTATCTCCATGCAACCCAACTGAAAAGCCATAGCACATGTGACAAAATCTATATTTCACCTCTCCACCTTCAATTCTTTGTATTCGTAGTTTGCCATGGTGCAAAACACATTCTACAAAATGTTTGGGAAAGACATGGTGTGTGTCTGTTTTCATCTTTCTTTGTGTACCTTGTTGTTTCATCCCTCTATGCTTTTAATCAACAAGGAGATATCCTTTCAATTCTGTCTCAAAACAATATAAAGTTGAAGAATTTGTGTCAGCAAATGATCGTAGTGATCATATTTATATTGCTCAAAGCTGATGTTAGTACGATTTGAGAGTCGTAAAGAGGGGGCAGAAAAGAGCAAAAGTCAATATTTTTCTCAATAATTGAGAAGTGTTGCATTCACACACCTGTGATTGACAAGCAAGAGGGATTTCCCAAACCCAAAATATGCCCCAATTGGCCTGAATTGTGGCAGGAGTGTCCTAAAGTCTAAGTAGTCTGATTCAGAGGCCGGTGCACATTCAACCAGAACAGATATGCTCACAGCGCATACTCACTAATAGCTTTCAGATGGTTATCTCGGTTCAACAAATAAGACTCCCAAATTTTATAAATGTATTATAACAAATTGTTTAATACTCTTTGGGCCTCACACAAGACTAAGGAGTTTAAAAGTAGTATGGTTACACAATAGCATTAAATTTGAATTACATAACTTTTTAAGAGACATGAATGTTTGTTTTTTGATGACACACGCTGGATGTAAGCAATGAGTGCATAAATAGTGTATGAATAAAATCCATTCATCCATGACTCAAGTGTGTATCCCTCTTAAAGCCCAGCTTCTCAAGTGGGTCAAGGAAATGATGGCTAAAACAAAGCAGGAAACATCAGGCACATAGGATATGTGGTGACGAACATGGGATTTTAAGGATAGAAGACTGTATTGCTGTCTGGATGCTAATTATTCTTGGTTTGGCATTTCCCTATACTGTTTCACAACAAAGCTCAGTTAATATACTGTACGGTCAACCTCATTTTTTCTATACAGGGAGATAATGCAGTGTTAAAAATAGCATACATTCATGGATGGTGAGAAAATATGAGAAAGGAAACCATATCTCCTTTATAATGTCATTGTGTTCCAGAATCCCAAATAGCTACGTTTTATCCTTTCATTATGAGTTCACTCTGTGTGAAACAATATGCAAGACAATGTGATGTTTTAATCCAACCATACAAGCTACAATCAGGGGTGGTTTAAGGTAAAATCCAAAGAGGAACTAAGAGCAGCACGGTGGTGGCTAACTAAGAGCAGGTCTCTTACTCTTTCTTGTACAACTCAACTGTCACGTTTGCATTTGTTAATTTAAATCCTATGAAAGAGTCACACAGATTCATAACGTACAATCTGCATGAAGGCTGTATTTTCTATGTGTATGTGGGAGCTTTTTGCTACAGCCTGGTTTGAACACAATGATGGCAAGCTTTGACTGTATCCCACATTCACTAAGAGGCTCAGTTTGCATGATGTGTAGTGGGATGCTAATCTCTCTAAGGCTGCTTAAAATATCACACCAGACCAGACACTCAAACACCAGAATTCCTCAAATCCCTTCACTGGCAGCATTTCACTACCTCATCTATGATATAACTGTGTCGGTGGGATCAATTGATTAATTATCTAGTCTAATTGTGGTTCTCCGTGTAATTCAGTAAATTTGTTACTCGTTCTATGTAGGCTATGATAGCACTAGTAACACATTCACTGAATCACATCACTCATTCAAGAGATAACAACCTACCCAATGTAGGTTGTTATCCATTGGAGGCCATCACTCTCTCTCTAATCATTGGTATACAGTTCACGTTCTTCTAGCCTAAAGTTCAGTTCACCAAAGTTAACTTTTGTTGGGCTGATTCAACGCCGTGATAAAACCCAAGGTGATACGGTTTACACGGTTATCTCCGTGATTCCGCCAGCTCACCTGCAGAGCCTCCTCTGCACACAACACGTGCAGCTCCGCGGAGCGGCAGGGCCGACTCGCGCCTCCTCCATAGGAGCGCGCGTGTATGATCAGTTGGTATGCTAGCCGGTAGCCGCACCGTCTTCACCTACCTACACAGTGCTGTATACGTCAGGTCATGCCTTCAAAAACAGCTTTTAAACAGGTATTAACTGGTTTTAAACGACACTACATTTTCACCAAAAACGTGAACTTGACACAATATTGAAATACCTTTGTGTTTCTTCGCCCTGTTCAGATATTTTCTAATATCCAGATCCATGTCCTGTGCGTGGACAGTTTGATATTAGTTCGTTCTCGGTGTTCTCTCGGTGGTTCATATTCAGGTAGGGTTTTCATGCTACTTTTCTTGACGTAGCGAACTTTTGACTACACGCACAATGTGTGTTGAATGGTCTTGGGATATCATCAAACACGTTTTAGACATCGGGCACATTCAAGAAGCTATTAAATATACCGCTAATGGTAAACGTTACAAGCAAACGACGGCAAGCAGAAAGGTTAAACTTTCGTACCACATTTGACGCCTGACGCCTTATCTTTAGTTTGTTGTAAAGAAATACTGCACAGAGGTTGTCAGCAAACACAGAAAATATAGGACGCTATAAACTTGATAGCCCATGGCCCTAGAGGCTTTCGCAGTATTGTTATCATATTGGTAATCATCAGTCATATATTTACTTCAAACATAACACAAGGAGGAACATTTATAGGCTACAACACAACCAGATTTATTGGTGACACTAAAATGTTTCTGAGTTATTTCTAGTCGTCACATTCAAACCCTTTGCCCTGTAAACTAATATAAAAAGAGCAAGCCTGGATTATGAAGAGATTTAGTTTAAATGTAATCCATTTAAAGTAGATTAAAACTAAAACTCAATTTGGTGGACTGAATGTAGTTGTTGTTGTTTTTTAAAAAGGTATACTAATAATAGCCAGAATTAACATTTATGCTTAGCATATATGTTATTTCTGGATATTATTAGTATATACTTTTTCTAATGGAAATTCATGTAGCCGCACAATATATTTTTCTTTAAAATGTAGCTACATATATTTCAATATGTTATTATACCGTTCCTATTAATAACCCACATCTAATATTTGTTCTAATCCAGATCATTTTCAGCAGCATGGGTGCACCTGTAGTAGAGCAAAGGTAACATTGCACCTGACACCACAACACATGAATGACCTCAACATCCATCACAGTGTCAACAATTCACCATTCTTGAGAGTCATGTAAACGCACTGAATGCTAGCAACTCACCCAGACAAGGTACAAACAATGCAATAAAATAGCATACTGGGATAGGGTAGCATACTGTTGCATTAGCCTACCTGGAAGACAAAATATGTTAAATTAATTTACTATTGATCAATGTTCAGAAACGTTTGGGAATTCTTGCTGCATAAAATTTCACCAAATAATTATTGCAGAGGCCCTGCCTGCATCTGTGTAGAAAAGCACTCAACACACATTGGCCTGTATAATCTGGGAAACTGAGGCTACGTGATAAAGTAATAAATAGTAATAAAGATTTCCTTCTTACCATTTCACCCTCTCCTTAGAGGAGGGTGTAGTTGACCGAAAGCAGACCGATTCCTAGTGAGCTAGTGAGCGAGTCGCATGTTTAGGGAATTGCCTCTTGAGGGAGGCCTCAAGGGCGCTCGGTCAGATGCTTTGGTTGGGTGCTTTAAAATCTAGCTTTCTCTGGCTGGTTTCTCCAAATTCCCAACCATTCCTTTGAGTAAATTAAATTTGAGCTACTTTATGACTTATTCTCAGGTGATTGACCTTAACCAGAGACACTAAGATATCTTTACCTAAATTGGTCACTTAACATGAGTAGAATCAATTGATAGCATAAAAAGCTATACGGTTCATGTGATGGCTACATGGTTTGTAAATTTGAATCCCTGTTGTTAAGAGTAATTCCTTGAACAAGCATTTTCATTAGAGTAAATTAGTGGCGTGAATCACTAAGCTCATTTGTAAGCTGTTCGCATTACTCATCCGTCCGCCTTGTTAGCCAGTGGCCTACACACGCAGACATACATGTCTTGCCATGTCAAATGTTGACTAATGATGGGAAATGACTTTTTCAGGTTTTTTTTAAGCATGTACTCGTGGCTCCCGAGAGATTTCTCTAATCCAAATCTGTCGAGATGTGTATAAAGGTTGTGTGTTTTTGCATAGCCGAGTGACAAGAAGACTCATAAATTGAGAAGGTGACAGCACTGACTTTTCAGATGGTTCGGTTTGCCAATCCAAAAGCTTATAGTGCCGACTCTGAAATAGATCTGGACTGCCAGGAGAGCTGGACTGTGTGAGAGCCACATTATCTCTTATCTACATAAGCATGTGTTCTGAACACTGACAGCCTTTAAAGACTCTCGCAAGATCTAATTGTAGGTGACGGATGATGACAGTGATCCTTTTTAAACGGTATTGCGAACCAAGCTTGAACGTCATCACAACCCGGCCGTGTGCTCATCACTGGATCGCAAACCAAACCCAATTCTTTAAATCATGCATGTCCGCCATCACTGAAGACATTGATAGATAGGACTGTGATGTCATGGGTTTTTCGCTTTCATATCGTTTCATAAAGGTTGTTACCTGCTGGCTCCACAGCGCACATGGCCCACACAGAAAAGCACCAGTCCTTCCAACTCTTGGATTGAATTCGAAGTGAAAAGCTTTCAAGCGCTTAGCCAAATTACTGCAGCCAATCAGGTTTGACCTTCAGGCATTCATAAGGTTGGCAGCGCCAATCATTCACTACCTCGTAGGGCTGGGTAAAAAAATCGATTCATTAATGCACTGCAATTTATTTGTTCTCGATTCAATTTCGATTTCCGATTTTTTTTGCAATCGATTATTTCCATAAGAAAAAAGAAAAAAAAGAAGCTTTCTCAGTCCTTGTAATCTAGAAGCGAGTATGCCTAAATGTACATGCCCTTTTACATTTGTCCTGCAAGTTTAGCTCAGGAACAATACTATACAATGGTGTATTCTCTTTTTGCTAGTTAAAGCACAATGAAATGGTTAATTGTAAATAATTGGTAGGTATTTTTGTCATCTGCACGTGTTATTGAATCGATATCGAAGCAATTGGATCAATATCAAATCGAATTGAATCGATATCGAATCAAGACCTGAAGAATACAATTGAATTGAATTGTGAGGTACCTGGCAATACCCAGCCCTACTACCTCGGCTACACTCATCTCTTGTAAAGCTTACTAAAAATTCAGGTCAAGGCCCAAATGTGCAGGTCTAGCCCTAACACTCGCTTGCACACATGCCAGGGGTTCAAACCTGCGCCTAGTTAGCGTGCTTACTGCAGTGAGTCTATTTGGCAATTATTGCCTCCAGGAGTAAGGCTTGCAATGTGGCATGCTAATTAGGGGCTACATTTAATTTGTGTAAAGTGGATGTATTCTTGTATTTAGAGATTAGAGCCCAAATAAAGTGGGAGATGTGTGCATATGCTAACAAGATTAACGTGTCTCATCCACACAACACTTTGATAGACTACTATGTGGGTTAGTTTGTGTGTGTGTGTGTGTGTGTGTGTGTGTGTGTGTGTGTGTGTGTGTGTGTGTGTGTGTGTGTGTGTGTGTGTGTGTGTGTGTGTGTGTGTGTGTGTGTTGACTCTGCTCGGAGGCGTTTAAGGGCTTTGATTAGTTTAACCTTAATTAATCTAGAGCTTTTAATTAAAACACTCTAATGTATCTGATCGGGGGTTGAGCCGCTCTTCAACGCTTATAAATCAATGGCGTGGCCCTGTGCGTGGATGATAAACGACTGTGTTCCTTCGCAGGCTGTGTTCTACTTTACTTTTTTGAGTTGGCCCAGGGGGGGATACGTATTGATTTGTCTGCTTCCATCACCACGGCGTGCCCCTCCTCCGTCCTAGCGCGCTTAATTAGACACGCTCACTTCCCTCCATTGACGAGCATCATAAACCACTTTGCTGCCGTGATCCCTAGTTGCTTTTACCCATTGAGCGCTTACCTCACCTTGAACCTTCTGTCCATCGAGTTATCGTGTGCAGTGTTTTTTCATGCACATAATGCACATAAAGCACATAGCAGGCGGTAAAACTTAGAAAGCCCCCTCAAGATGTTCGTTTCATCAATGTTTCTTCTGATACCCCACGGTGCATACAATCAATGTCAGCAGATTTCAAGTCACTTGGCGGTACTCTTGTTTCTTGCCTAATTGATTAAACACGAGGAGATCACATTCCTGATAAAAAAAACGTACTGAACTTGGGTATGATTATCGAAGCCGGTGAGCCCCCTCCTCATCAATGGAAAACTATTTCTGTGTCCATTTTCAGTCCAGGAGGTTTAATATACTTAAATGTACACAATTATCGCAATACATTCCGTATTTCTTGTATTTGTATGTTGTTCATCAGTAATAACGAGTAAGACACAACATTAGTGTGTGCGTGTGTGTTAACTGCGATGTGTGTGTTTGTGTGTGTGTCGACATGTGTGTGTGTGTATGTGTGTGTTTGTGTGCGCGCTTGCCTATGTGTGTTTGAGACAGCAGATTGTGGAGGGCGGAGTTATGTCTAGCAGCCACAGATCTAAAGCTCGACCTGCTCCCCTCTGGCGGCATCGCTGAACCTTCCTCCCTTCTCCTCCTCTTCCTCACTTCTCCTCTGCCTTTGATTTTAACAATCATATACAGGTTAGCAGGAATACAACCTATTAAGGAATCAATAAATATCTAGTCAGAATGACTGACTCGCACAAAGGAGATCAAATGACGAAATAGTGTCAACTGTTCAGTACAGCAACTAAAAGTTCATATTACGGTCACATAAAAAAAATGTGAGAGGGCACGTCTTCCTCTCTCACACTCTCTCTCTCTCCTTCTGTCTCGCTAATGCATGCATGCTTTAATTTAATTCCTGTTGGGCTACCCCCTTTGATATGAAAAACAGCATGCTCTAGGGAGAAAATTGCGTTCACTCATCGTTGCGTATCGAAGACGTGTTTTTTTCAAACCATATGAAGGGGTCAATTAGTCCCGAACAACTTTTGATCTCTTTAGAAATACCGTACATATAGGGGAACATATGTAACATATACAGTATGTGCCATGTCTTGAACATTTTCACTATTTGGTTTTCTGCTGGTGCGCCTTTTTAATAGCACCATGAAAGCAAGAGACAAAATCTAAGAACAGACCCTTAGAGCTGCTTGAAAAATAGATAATTTTCTGTCTGCAAAAACAAAAATTTAAATTGCATATGTCATAATATGCATTCTGTGATTGTATAAGATAAATAGTTTGTTAGTTATTACGATAATTCTTTCAGGTCTCGCAAGAAAATTTTGTTATAGGCCTACAACGTTTTCAATCGTTCCTATGGTGGTTGCTATGGACGTTGCTAGTGCTGAAAACCAAAGATGGCTGACATTCATTAGAATCTCTGGAAGATGCAATATTAACATTGTTTCGCATTACAATGCGTTTTGATAACAGTTTGAGTAAGAAATGTGATGGTAATAATGTTAAAATCATAAATGTTTAGTCTGTAAAACTGCTCGCAGCGTTTTTTCTTCTTTGGGGGTTTAAGGTACTAAAATCGGGCTAGGGTATATTCTGTTTAAGAAATAACCAAAAGACATATTTTTTTTTCGTTGCCATAACAATGTTACATGTGGCAGCTGAGCTGCCTTAAATAGTTTTGTTTTTGGTGTAAACTAGGTTCCGCTGGCTAGGTAATATACCCATATATATATATATATTCTTTGTGTGTGGCAGGTAATTTCTCATCCTGCATGTGTAATGACTATTTCTGTTGTTGCGTGAAATGGTCATTGCAAGCATCCTATTTACGTATGGCGTACCCCTATTGTTCACAAGCCCTCGTTCATATAAAAGTGGTCAATAGGAGTACTAAGGGCTAACAAACCATAGCGAACTAATTGCCATAACAACGTTACGTGGGACAGCTGAGCTGCCATAAATTGTTTTGTTTTTCAGAGTAAACACGGTTCCGCTAGCTAGTTAATAGACTGAGGTGCGCCAGACAGAAAAGCAACCCCCGAATGCCGCCGAGACAATCACCCCCTGCTGTGTGAGGTTATTCTTCATGCTCAGTGTGTATTGACTATTCATGCTGTTGAGTGCAATGCTCATGGCAGGCTGCATATTAATATGAAGTAATAGAGAAACAGATTAATAGCTGTTGAATTTCTAAAGGTGGAATGTGGAATCATCTCAATCATCAACTAAATTATTGAATGTGTGAGAAAACGTAGTATGCTCTTAAATACATTAATAAAGGAAGGAATATGTAATTTGGGGTATTTTTTTTAAACTGATTATGGTCTACCCCGTTTATAGTTCCTCGAAACCCCAAATAAGCATAAAAAACACCACAAGCTAACTAACTAAACGATAAGAGGCATGTGAATCATAGGCCAAAAATGGCCAAAATGGGGTAGGCTTTTCACAATTTTAGAGCCGTTATTGTGAAACTATACACTATATTTTCCGTTGTGGACCAACTTTGCTGCATTTTTCTGTGAGTCTGGGTTGAAGCCTCAGGACATGCATCTGACAAACGCAGCCCAAGTGCTGGTCCTCATGTCACAGCGTGTTGAACACAGAGCCTCTCTGCTCTGCCAGAGGAACTGAGAGCATGCAAGGAAATATATCAGCATGTTCCTCAACATGTTTTTAAGGTCCTTCATTTCTTTGTGACCAACGACTTTTTGGGACACAATGTTGTTAACAGTGAGTGTTTCTATGTGTGCAGTCAAGGATGTTTGTAAATGTATATATTGAGATTTGCAGTAAGTCAGAGCACTTTGATATTTCACTTTTGACATTGAGGTTAAACATTTAAAATTTGTTCCAGTGTCCTTTCATTTTGACATAGAACACATCAGAGAGAGAGAGAGAGAGAGAGAGAGAGAGAGAGAGAGAGAGAGAGAGAGAGAGAGAGAGAGAGAGAGAGAGAGAGAGAGAGAGAGAGAGAGAGAGAGAGAGAGAGAGAGAGAGATGGAGAAGGAACGCTGCCTGTCATCGCATGCCCTACAGGGTGGTTGAGGCTTTTTCACGGTTCACCTGGCTTTGCTTTTCACTAGACTGAGTGGCAGGAAGCAGGGCCTCTCCCTCTCCATGCGTAATCACACTTTTACATAAGGGTGCACAGATGGGACGTTATTCTGAATAACCAGCCCCATGAGCTTAAAATATGCAACGCAAAATGTGTTCACGTTGCTCAAATATGGGGGGACTTGAGGCGCAATACTTTCACACCGTATCTGTTCTTGAGTATTTTCTGTCCGTCATCATCTTCGGATGCCTCTGCATCTGTACATGTGGAATTTCTTTCTTTACTGTCATCTCACTCTTTTCATTTCGAAATGATCTTGCTGTATAAAGGTACAGTCAGAGTTATACTGTGAAAGAATGTAAGGGAATATGTACAGTATGTGGCCACACTGTAACTGTTAGGGCATGTGTCAAATAAACGTGCGTATTGTTAACTGTAGCAACTCAAAGTTTGCGTTGGCAGTCATGTAAGAAAAAAAGCTCTTTCCGCGAGGGAAATCTTTCTTCACACTCTCTCTGTTCTCTCTCTCTCTCTATCTTTTTCGCCCTTTTTTCATGTGCACTTGAAAAACGTAATACCATTTCATGGCCACATAACCTTCTTAATCCCTGCAAGCTCAACTGCGTCCCAGCGGAGGTTTAGTTCAGAGCTAGCCTTAAGAGATGTGTTGGGCTGCAGGGCGCAAGTGTTTTTATGACAAATAGTGTGACCTCCTCCTTATTCCCCGATCTCTTTTTTCTTCATCTCTCATATACCCCCCGCCCTTGGAGATTTCACCTCCCAGCCCTCTGATGTGGTCAGCTATATGCCTTCACTGCCCCTTTGGTCTTTGACAGTAGGCAGCCATTGTTCTAGTTTTGATGTTGAATGAAAGCAACTGAAACATATGACATCACTCAACATGCGCTTGGGTGGGCTGTCGTCTCCGATCAAGGCTTATTCTTGGGGAAACACACGGTCCATCCGTGGCCATGCCCATTGGATAATCCTGACAGTGCACCGGCACCGTTGCACTGCCAAATATACTATTGCCTTACTAAAGGAAATTATATAATAGGGTACAACATTGGATCCTTAACCAGGCCATAGGAGGCTTATGCTGTACTCTACATGTTGGTATGGCCTACAAGACATACTTTTTAGTTTAGCTCTCATTTGAAAAGTTTTACATTCAATATTTAATATTTGCAATTGCTTGCTGAAATCATGCACCTACATTTAAACTGCCTAACACAAAAACATGAATATAGTTGTGGATTGTATGCTTTCACACTAATGTGGTAGCACATCATCGCTTAGTAATAGTGACAGAAATGTTGCTGTTTATGTTGTGTTGTGGTTCAAATGGAGAAATAGAATATTACGAGGAATATGTGCTATCTAAATAGTTAACATCGCAGACATCTGGGATTCTCAGAATCCCAGAAGGGTGGTAGGAGGCTGCCATGTACTCCCATAATGGCCCGGGTACAGACATATTGAAATTATTAGCAGTTCCGATTTTTTTGACAACAGTTGCTGAATTATCCTCATAAGAATCAGAAAAAGGCAGCAAACTATGCCCTCTGGTATCTGTCGTCTTGTTTATTCTCAGCGCCCAGCAGGAAGTAATCACCTCCTGAGTCACACATGGGACGCCCTACTGCGTCAGCGTGGGTTATTAAATGTGTGTGTGTGTGTGTGGCTGTGTGTGTGTGTGTGTGTGTGTGTGTGTGTGTGTGTGTGTGTGTGTGTGTGTGTGTGTGTGTGTGCGTGTGTCTAGTGCAAACCAGAAGCTGAATGGATCACGACTGCATCAACGGCCACTGGTGTTTTCCAAATAGGGTTATTTTTACAGCTTGTTTCCAGAAGGTTCCGACAGGCACTTTGGCAGTCTTAATGGCAGCTGTGATAGAGTGTGTGTGTGTGTGTGTGTGTGTGTGTGTGTGTGTGTGTGTGTGTGTGTGTGTGTGTGTGTGTGTGTGTGTGTGTGTGTGTGTGTGTGTGTGTGTGTGTGTGCGTTTGTATGGCATGTGTACGTGTATACATGAGAGTTGGAAGCTATAGTAACTGAAGGATCTCATGGTAACTGGGGAGGGGACAGCAAGATCATTTCTGCAGTGGCCACTGGTGTAGCAGTAGCCACTGCTACACCACTGCTACACCCCCCCCCCACCCCCGCAATCTCCCTGCTGCTGAATAAGTCACACTGCAGGCGGTCGATGCCTCTGTGTACTTCCATGATAAAAAATGTACTTCACTGACACACTTAGGACCAAATGTATCCATTGGGCTGTTGTATCACATGCAATTGTGTATGCTTGTGCTTGTGTGTTTGTGTGAGACGGTACGTTGGTATCATTGTGTGCGGTTACATTGATAAAAAAGCTCATTATACTGTTTTAGGAAAAGTACCAGTCAATATTATTCCCCTTTTGGAACAAACAAGTACGGTACAGCACTACGTACTCACACACTTCACATACCACTGTCGCAAGTGCAAAGATCATGCCCTTTAAGCAATCACTTGAAACGGGCTTCACAAAGAGGGCTGTTTGTTCCATAAGTCAACACTAGCCGCGTTTACATGGACACATCTGTTCCGCATAGATTTCTATGCGGAACAGAAAATGATCATGTATACGCCTCATTCGGAATACAATTATCTGTTCGGCATAGATTCTATGCCGAATAGAAGAGGTGGTGTAGTCCGTTTTAATCGCCATGTATACACTTATTCCGAATAGATTGGGGTTTAACTTAGAGCAGCCGCAGTAGTTCGCCATTGGTCCACTGAGCTCCGTCGGTACTTTTAAGCACACCGAACTTCACCGCTGTCAAGGAAAGTGGATTTATTGCCTGATTCACGTCTTTGTTATCACTCCGTAAAAGTAGTCCGGTAAGCGCGTCCGGTTGCTTAGCGACGGGACATGGGTGTTTATTAATGACGTGTCCGCGCGTGTCCGAAATAACTGTAAATGAGTAGGCTACTACTAGTACTTTTGCAGGCTGAACGTTAAAATACTTCTTAACTTAGAGAGATGGCATCTGCAGTAGTGCGCAATTGGACCTTCGAGGATTCCTGGTCACAAAATTCCCGTAAGACCACTCTCTCCCACCAGTCTTGGCTGCGGACTCGCATCCAAATTCCTCTTGTTTGCGGCGGAGCTTAGGGTAAATATAGTCTCGCAAAGCCAGACCAAACTACAGCAAGTAGAATGGTTTGGAGCCACGCTACCTCGAGCCGTCTATCCGTGGGGAAACTGGGCGGGCCTGTTTTTATTTCTTTAAACCAATCACAATCGTCTAGGGCGGGGCTAAGCCCGGGAAGCAGCAGCGGTGTCCATGCAAAATAGAACATCTTTCTTCCTCAGCAAATGCTGTAAGCAAATCTTTTGCAGTTCTTTGCAATTTGACAGAAAGAGCCAAACATGCCAACTTTACAGCGCCGTCAAAGTCCTCTTCAAAACTCGCCATACTGCCTAGTTTCCGAGTTTGAGGGGGAGCACAATACGGGAACACCAGCAACCGGAAGGGGAGGAGTCGCGGCCAAATCCGACCCTAGGCAATAGACGCTGTCCACTTCCGTTCAGCCAGACTAGGGTAAATATAAAGATCTGACGAGAAATTGACGTTGCTGCGCTGTGCTGCTCCTTCTTAATTGAAGGAGCAGGCAGAGAAAAGCTCTCTCCTGCTGTGCTTTCATTAAAATCAAATTTAAAATCCCCGATAGTGATAAGACATCCATTATGTCGCCGCCGGTCCAGAGATGTGTCAGGTGTGCGCGAGAGACATAACGGACACTTTTGTTACTGCCATGTATACAGTACATTCGGAACACATTTTAGGAACAGATCTATGCCGCATAGAAATCTATGCGGATCAGATGTGCCATGTAAACGCGGCTACTGTGTTATCATCTGGAGAATTGAATCACTTATTATATTCAAGGAAGATCTTCATTGAAGACAGATGCTACGCTTTGTTTTTGTTGCAAAGTGGGGTTGGAGGGACAAGGTGGAGATGTCTGTCTTCCTCCTCCTGAGAGAGCGGAATATCCTCCCGCACATCCATTAATCATCCGTCACAGAGTAGGAGAAACACTAAGTCTAAAACCATGTGTACTTTCAGACTGATATTATGGCTTGTAGCCCTTTAAATAAGTGCAAGATATAATAAATAATATAATTTGGCACACACACAAAATAAGAGATAATAAGTAGGGAATAGAGTTCAGCTTAGATGAGGCGACTTGAGACGTTTTGGAGATGTTTGCTGTGTAACATGAAAACAAACTAAAACACCCCAACCATCTCCCTTTGGTGTGAGGATCCCAGATGTTCCTCCAAGACTGACTCTCTATGTAGCTTTGATTAGGCAGCAGCACATTTTGAAACTGTGGAAAAAGATTTTGTGTCGGTACTGCAATCCAAACATCAAGCCTGGAAAAGTGTGCAGAACCAAGGTGCGCTGCTCGGGAGACAGCTCGAAGAAGATGAGAGGATGTGTCCCCCATGGGACATCAATACGCCCATAGCCCTGCTTTCTGCCTCAGCACGATCTGGGTAGTGAGGCAGGCAGGAATAGACAATGAGACTTCCTGCAACTGATGTTCTCCTTTCTTACCTTACCATCGACAGACTCACGTTTAGCAATCGCAGCCACTATGATCAATATGAATGTTAGGAATACTGGTCAGGCTGTCTACCTCCCTCTACCTCCATCACCGCTCCAATCACTCTTTCCTCTAGTCCATTGGTTCACAAAGGGCGGCCCGCGGGCCAATGGCGGCCCGCAGAAACATTCCTGGCGGCCCGCAATGACATACAGGTATAAAATACCTGTATGTCATTGTTATGATTATATCAATATTATTAAAACAAAAATAAATAAATATCAAGAGAAAAGTCTACTCTCTCTAGCTTTCAATGAAATCCTTTTACGTTTGTTAGTTTTAATCTCACTGTACATTACTTTGAAAGGATGAACCTCAGTTTCATGATTTAGAACTCACCTGACCTCACTCCCAGCGGTACACGGTTCAATGTTTTTTTTCACCACTGGGATGCTGACGGCGTTTCCCGCCAAATTCTTTTCATTTGGCGGCCCTCAGTCAAATTTTGGGTTCCTAAATTGGCCCTCAGCTGTCAAAACATTGAGAACCCCTCTAGTCTAAATCACATCTCCACTCCACGACCCCGCCCACACTGCCCCCCGCTGTGAGTGCTCTGCATGAGTCACTGCCTCTCTTTAGGTCGGGCGACGTTGACACAAACATCCTTCACGCAATATGTCACACGGTGGTGGCTGTTCAAATGAGGGGTACGTCTTTCACAAACCCCCCCACATACACACCAACACACTGACACACATACACTCACAAACATGTTCCCTGCTGTTCCCTCCTCCTCCTACTCTGTTTTGGGGGAGGCACAGCGGAGAAACAGCTGGCATGTCCCGCGGCGGAGTATGTGCTGGGAGAACGCACAGAGCTTCTCTCAGGACACGTGCCTCTTATCATTTAGTTAGTTAGCTTGTGGTGTTTTTCTCTCTCTCTCTCTCTCTCTCTCTCTCTCTCTCTCTCTCTCTCTCTCTCTCTCTCTCTCTAATTATTTTCCATTGTGTAAAGGGTGTATAAACAGTCTAGTTTAATGTGTGAAGAGATACTTTCTACAGGTTCTTGTGCAATGTCACCTAGCAATGTCGCAAGAAATATGCCGAAGTTGAAAATACTTCACAGACAGACAGAACCACACACAAATACGCACACGCGCACACGGTTATGCAGTCACTCGAAAACACACAGAGCCTTTCACAAACACAAGCACTGTCGTGGCAATATTCCTTTATCGGATATTGCGTCTAAGACAGATCAGATTTCCAAATGCAAAAAGCACACAATACTAGTGGACAATTATGGTAATATATATTTGTAAATATAGTACGAACAAAGATACATCTCAACATGCATCAACAAACAATAGAATAGTCATGCAAAACAATAATCGGAGGCCTCAGATGGGAGTTCGTCCTGCGTCTCTATAAAGGTTTGCAAGGAGAAGTCCACTGCATGGGTAAAGTCAGGACTTCTTATACATTTCTGTCGGGTTCCTGCTGTCCCCCAATGAACCAAAAGCCTTTGTTAACCAGATGGTAAACGATTGATTGAAGCTCCTCAGGATGTCATAAAGGGCCTTGCCTTATCACATGGAACCCTTTGCTTCTCGCTCTCCCAGGGGGTAAAGAAAACATGCCCAAACCAACAAAAGGCAGCTAGAGATATGGAATGTACATCACACGAGGATATACAGGATATACATCACACGAAACACAAAGGTTTACAATTTAGACCCTGAAGAGCAGGGTGTTAAGATCATACACGGAACAGTAAACAAAGCCTAAGTTCATAAAGAAAAACGTAACAACATGTGGATTTTCCATCACAGCACACACAAACAAAAAACACATACACATACACACATACATAGAACATCTTTTGTAAGATATATTATGATCACCTTTGGATCATGCACAAAATGTAAGAATGGCTTATCCCTTAATAATACCATAAACAAATAAATAAACAATGTTGAAAACTGTGTGTTTTATGAATGTGCAAAGAGCTGTATTTGGAAGTGCACTAAATATGATTTCCATGGCATAGCCAATAGATTTTCCTATTTGGAGTTTTAACCTTGGGAAATAAGGAAATATACAAGAACTGTAAATGCAAATTGGAAATCATTTTTTTTTAATTCATCTTCCTTTTGACAGAGCTGGCCTGGCTGCCTTCCAGATTTCCCCAATGCGAGGCATCTACAGCTCACTCAGAATACCTGCTTCTCAAACACTTCTCACACTTTTCTCCTCTCCACTCACACACACACTGACATCAGCCAGTCATGGTTGAGAAAATGAGTTCTAAGAAGCCCAGGGGGGGGGGGGGTAAGCAATGGTGCATAAGTGGCCACACTTGAAGAGTTTTTTTTTGCTGCTAATAGTGATAATTAAGTTGACAATTTCCCCAAGCAGGTTAGTCAATGGGTTTGTTCATGCATGGTGAATTTCTTGATTATTGGGTTTTAAATGTAATACTGTGGTCTGAAGTATAAGCAGCAACATTCCTTCACACGTTGCACTGGATTTCCTTTTTAGGTCCTTTATTGTCTTGTTTTAAAAGCAAAGTGTGGCAGCTTTTGTGGTGAGCACCAAATGTTTGTGAATCAGATTAACAAAAACTGGTCTTTAGTTTACAACGAGAACTTTGGGAAATTTGCGAGGACGCAGTTATCATTGAAGTGCTATCAGAATCTATATTGACCCAAACTTTCAGAACTTATTGCTCATTAATAATAGCTCTTTACAAAGTACCCCTGCTTGTGCCTAATGAAGGTTAATGAGTCGTTCCAGAACTTCCAGTTGAATGTAGATTTGGTATTTTATTCTGCAAATCGTGTAATCAGGTTCAACATAGACATAGACCATGTAGTCACGGTGATAACCCCAACAAGGTCTCTCCTCCCCTCCCGGTGTTCACACATGGGTTATTAATCACTATGCACAGACAAGAGCCCAATTGCACACCAGATGCTTTGTCCTTGCCAGTTGACACAAACAAACCAATCCACATTAACACATACACATTGACACACATACAAGCAAACACACACACACACACACACACACACACACACACACACACACACACACACATACACACACAAACACATGTATGAACAAAACAAGCACACACACTACTGACTTTTAATAACACCATCTACAGTTGTTTTGATTCCCATCTCTCGGGCAGCATTGACTGTACGGCATTTTGATGAATAGCGTGGGTTTAAGCTATGAGCCATTCACAGCTAACTGTAATGAGAGCTCATTTGTTTCCCATTACTCATTGATGCTCAAAACTGAATTTAAAATACCCCTATTTGTGCAAACCCAAACGCATTGCATCTGCACATATCTGTACCGGCTGACATTTTACCTACTCCCCCGCCTGTGGACGACCCGAGAATGCTGCTTGTGCTGTTCCCCAGAGCTGCTGTTGTGCTCGTGTCACCTCAGTGTGCTGTGGCTAATATCATGCATTCTCCTGCAAATTGCCCCTTTATGCAAAAAAAAAAACCGGCCATCTAATTACAAACCAGACGGTTGTGGCTTACCATGTGTGGGGAGCCAATGAGATCCCAGGTAATACTAGAAGTTCCCCCTAGTCATAGTGATAACTATGAATAAATCGATAGTCCATTCATCACTCAACAAACAGCCCTGTTTGCCACTCCTTTAACATTCTGACTCATAGTGCTGACTACTGAACTGCTTTGAAATTGCCCCCTTTGATTTCAGATGCAGCTGTGACCATGTTTACTTGTGACGCCCAATGGTGTACATTAGCCTTTTTTGGACGTTTTGACAACTTTAGTGTGGCTCCCCTGCTGTGGTTGCTGGAGCTCTGTCATGTCACAGGAGGCTTTAAACAAGTGTAATAAGGTGATTGTGAGGAGGAGTTACTGTAGTCTCCCCATTGGAAGGAAAGGGATTTTGTGTGTGTATGTGCGTGTTTGTGTGCGCACGCATGTCCTTACGTATGTGTGTGTGTGTGTGTGTATACAGTATACTGTATATATATCCTTCATCACTGGGCCAATTCTCTCTTTGTTTTATTTATTTTTTACATTGCGTTTAAACATTGCAATATGCTATGAATATACTATAATTATACTGTTTGTCCTGTTTTTTTTGTTTCTCCTTACCATCTTTTTTTTGCCAGCCAGAGCCACAAGTCAGAAATGGATGTAATTGTTGTATTATGATTATCATGATGGTAATGGGGAACCCTTGGATCTTCTGATGGATGAAGCATTTCTTTTTACATAAAGAAATAGTTTAAACAAACACCTGCACTGTTTTGAGACAACAATTTTTGTGCACGCTCGCACACTTGTGTGTCAAAGATAGTGTGTCTGCCATTAAGTTATCTGCCATTATCTAAAAAGAACACAAGATGACAATAATTCTCGAAGAAATTTTTATTTGATATTATTGTCATCTAATACAATTATTACAGTTTAATACAAAAGTATAATACACAGTATGCCATAAGAAAACATAATGTTGGTTCTTCCAGCTGTCCGGTCTTGCATTGTCTTGTATTCTTACAGGTGACCCGCACCGGGGTTGGCCGGATGGAGGGGATCGGCTTATTGGCACAGGGAGACCAATCTGAAAATGCAAATGAAACAAGGAGGGAAAAAAAAAATGTTGGTCACACTGAAGCCTCATATCTTCTCATAGTAAGAATTAAACAGACACTTACCCTAAAGACACCTTCTGCATCTGGTCATCCTTTTCTTAGGCCCGTCTGCTGGCCCCTCTCCTGCATTGCTGAGGCCCCCGTTCAGCAGCCCACTGCTTGTAGCGCTGCTCCTCCTTCAGCCTCTGAGCCACCTTCTGCTCCCGGCGCTCGGCCCGGTGGATCTTCATCCTCATCTGCTCTCCTTCAGCCATCGAGAGCTTTGTACTGAGCAAAGCTGCCTGACGTTTTTAAGCTTCTGCAGAACAAAATGGACACGTAAGAAGATTTTAAAGGACGCAAGAGCATGTGCCACACACCACAACATCCCGAGTGGCATCATGAAATGCGTTGGATTGCACAATTAGCCAAGGTTATTCAAAAGGACTCACTGCTGGAGATGAGGTGTTCCTCCGTGTCCTCCTTCAGGGAGGTCCTGGCGTTCCTCTTATGGTTGGGCTCCTTCTCCTTCACCACACTGAGCCAATTGAGGAATCTCCACCCGAGGCTCTTTCTTTGGGCTCCTGTACAGGTCCCTCCCCTTCTTCGGCAGGCATGTCCGAGATTTCATCGTTGTTCGGGGGGGCCACAGTTTCTGTACAGCCCATAAAGACAAAAGGTTTCTCCTCGATCTCTACTACACCTGGCAGGGCAGTGGCTGGCGGTTGATCCTGGTTGAGGATCGACATCACGGCGTCAATGGGATGTTGACGGACGACAACGTGCTGGTTGCCGTGGTCAGCTGGCATCTCCTGGTCACCGCTGTCTTTGTACAGGTGTCTGCCCAACAAAGGGCAGCTTAGGTAGAGGACAATGATCATTTGTTTCAGGCTCTTCTTGGCTGTCCTGTCTGGTCTCGGAGGTAGCCTGGCTGTCACAGTCCCTAAGGCCTTCTCCCCAGGCTCGGTGTTGGTTTCCTGTGAGATATTAATGACACAACTGTAATTAATGAAGACCCAAGGAGCTGTTGTGTGTTTGTTGCTTTTATGTGTTATATTTTAGGGACGTATGTTAATATGAGCGTCAGTCTGTTAATCACATACGTAAACATATCAACGCAGACAGCTCACCATGTGTGTAGGGGAGGTGTGGCCTTGGTTCAGGGCTGACAGCCCTGAGGTGGACGGAAAACTCTTCTAACGCCTCCTCCTCAGCCTCCAAGACCCCCGGTGTCCTCACCATCTAGGACACAACACACAGCGTATGTTAAAACTGGATACCGCACTGATGATTAGGGATGCACCTGCATAAACCCTTTAACCCACACGTATGCACAAAATGTGCATACGTGTGGGTCTGTGTGTGTATGTGTGTGAGTGTGTGTGAGTGCAGGTGTATGATTGAGATATTATGTGTGACATTAAGTTGATACAATAAGCACAAGGGACTGAGAAGCGGTGACTTATATAGACGAGCGGGGCCTTGTGATGTCATAGAGGTTCCGCTGGCCAGAGACATAACATGATGTATGTTCATGCACATGATGTGCATGAACATATTTCTAAATATTTTTTTACCGATAGGGAATGTGTTCAATTGTGTTTGTGTGCACGCGCGCCTTTGAAAAAAGTGCATCTGCACACTTAAAGTTTATGTGTGCGGATCGTACTCGTGTCTTCTCCCTCCTCACCTCGCCCTCCTGGAGGAGACCCTCCTGGTGGAGACCCTCTGGTTGGAGACCCTCTGGTTGGAGTCTCTCCTGTTGGAGTCCCTCTGGTTGGAGTCTCTCCTGTTGGAGTCTCTCCTGTTGGAGTCTCTCACCGCTGTCTGTTACCAGGTGTCTGCTGATTAGAGGGCCGCTTAGGTAAACCATGATTACCATGTGTTGGAGTCTCTTCTTGCTAGTCCCGTCCGGTCTCTCTGCTTGGAGTCCCTCCGGGTGGAGAGTCTCTTGGTGGAGAGTCTCCCTGTGGAGACCCTCCTGGTGGAGGCCCCTCTGTTGGAGACTCTCCTGGTGGAGGCTCTCCTGTTGGAGACTCTCCTGGTGGAGGCTCTCCTGGTGGAGGCTCTCCTGGTGGAGGCTCTCCTAGTGGAGACTCTCCTGGTGGATGCTCTCCTGTTGGATGAGGTCCTCAGGTTTCGGTGTCCTCTACCGGTTCCTCACATGTCTCCGCCCCATCGTTTGCTTGCTCAATAGTCCAACAAACGCTACCTGGGTAAAACGCTGCTGTGCTTGCTCAGTGATTACAAGGTAATGCTTACGCTCGACTCTCTGATCAGCACTGAGCACTGGACTGAGGAGCGGTGACTTATATTAGGGAGCGGGCATTGCGATTAGGGCTGGGCGATATGGGCCAAAATGAATATCTCGATATTTTTTTACTATATCTCGATACACGATATATATCTCGATATATTTTGAATCTCCTCTAGAGCACATCATCAATGCTCGATTCAACCATGTCTGGCATAATGTTACGTCAGTAATAATTCTAGTATTCCTGAAATATAAGTCTGCATGTAGATTACATGAAACAACATATTGTTTAAACTCATCAGTGCTTTGTATTGGAACAATTTAGAACTTGCACATAAGAAAAGGAAAATCACAGCAAGTTAGATTTACCAACACAGCATTTATTCAAACCGTTAATTATTTATGAACTGTTTGCATAATAATTATTCTATATACACTGCCAGACGACGGATCCAATGCTATTCTTTTTCAAAACCAAATCTTCAGTTTCCATCCTTTTTTCTCTCACGCTGTTCTCACTCACCGGTCGGAGGTACACACACCTACAGCAGCGCGCCTTCCAGACTACGTCACACACGCGCGTCCATGAGAATCTCGTGGACTCGCAATGGGCGGGGGGAGTGAGTGTGTTTAGAGAGCCACCGGAAATAGCGAGAGAAGGGAACGCTGTGCGTTAAACAAACCCCGAGAAGCCCAATCCCTATGAGAGCTCCCCACGCTACGGCCATCAGGAGGCACACAGAGCTTTTGGCCGTGATATTATATAAACAATTATATTATATTATTATATATAGAGCTCCGGGAGTCGCAAACGGCAACAATCACTTTCTCCTCCGTGCTGCAGTTCACCCCGGACTGCACTGCACCGAGTTTGACGGTTGAACGCTGGTTGGCTGTTACGTTACACATGTCACTCAGTGGCCACGCTGTTGAACGCTGATTGGCAGATACGCGTCTCTACGTTCACTTTGTATGAGATCTTGTCGCCCCGTCGCGTGAAAGCACAACGAGTATGCCGGCGGCGGCAAAAAGAAACATTGCGTGCCAATTTATATTCGATGTTCGCGATAGGGGCATTTTATACATCCCCTGGAGAACATCTCGCGATACATCGCATATATTCGATATATCGCCCAGCCCTAATTGCGATGTCATGATGGTCCACCGGAGGTTCCGCTGGGTGTTGTGGTGTTGTCGCTGACAACCAGATTGTTTTGATTACACTCTTTAGCAGAAGCCTAGAAAAATAAATAAAATAAAACAATTACTTTAATACAAAAAGTGTATTACACACGCTTATATGTACAAAGTCACATGAGTCCATACGCATTTTCTAAGTCACACACTTTGTTGCCAGGAAAGACTAGTCAGCCTGTCAGTTGGTCTTTTATCAACTTTATGATATTGATATTAAACATAAGTTGGAAACTGTCCTTCTAGATCAACTGGAGCACACATGTTGGTCATTGGCCCCTAGGCTACAACTTGTTTGAGGCCCCCTTACTGATCACGCAGAAAAGAAAATAGTATAAAACCATTGAGACAGCCTTATCTAAAAAAGCACTGCTACTGAAGAATGAGCTGCTAACTTTTTTAATGATTCTTGTAATGGGCCAATAGGGGTGAAGTTTTTTTCTTTTTAAGAAAAATATTAAACAGTCTGGGCAATCCAGGGCCCCTTGCACACCTGGGCACCTAGACCACACACACACACACACACACACAGGTTCAGTGAGAGAACGAGAAAAATATTGATTGTAGGATTAGAAACCGTTGCTATACTGGGACAGGAGACATGTGGGGTCTGTATTTAATTTGTTTCCATGTATTCCATTTTACAGTTATCCCCCTTAGACATCAGCAAACATAAATTCAGAATGTTACCATGGAAACAGCTCTCACACATATTGCAGGGGGAGAAGTAATAGGGTTTATTGGTTATGCATTGGATATTCTATGCTTTGTTTCGGTACAGATATTACTGTACCAATGTATCAACCAAGTGTGATTAATTATGTTGGCCACCCTGAATGGCAGAGCTTATGAATGTATGGCTTGGTAACAGACAATTGGTAACACAACAGGAACATTCTGAAACTGCTGTTTCTAATATGATATAACAATGATATGAGTAAAACAAATGTAAAACGTGGACACAATGTCTATTTAATTAATGGATTGCCCCAGATAGTTATGGAGTTAGTATTGAATGTTTACAGCGT
Source organism: Gadus macrocephalus (assembly GCF_031168955.1). Taxonomy (NCBI): domain Eukaryota; kingdom Metazoa; phylum Chordata; class Actinopteri; order Gadiformes; family Gadidae; genus Gadus; species Gadus macrocephalus. The sequence continues at coordinate 12,275,332 of NC_082396.1, read as the reverse complement.
AAATCACATGATTCAAAACGGCACTATACCAAATGTTCGGTCATTTTTCAGCCAATGAGTTTGACACTTTCCGAAATGAATCAGCAGTCCAATCAAAGTTTGTTCGTATTGCAAGAACACTGATTGTTGTACATTGATTTACGCAACTAAGAAATTATGTGAATTAGTTGTTTGAAGTTGTTGTTCATTAATGTGTCCAGTTGGATCATCGTCTGAAACCTAGTCCCTTGTGGACCTTGGTAATTGATTTTAGTTCACTGTCTGCGCTATTTATACTCTATAACTAGACCATTGTTAGTAATGAGACTGGCTGGAGCTCATCTAGCAGTGGCGGGCCGTGACTTTTACCATGAGGTCTTCAATGCAATCATCCTGAATTAAACCGCTTTTCAAAGGACTTAACAATGACGTCAGGGTTATTGCCATGTTGATGTAACCACCCATTATAACCCTGACAACTGAAAGTGCTTTAAGAATAATGTTTTTGTTTTTTTTTGTGAGCCAAAACAACCACAACAAAACGCACGTAGCCTACCCTAGTCAGAAGCTGAAAAGACTGTAATATTCGTCAGATTCTACAATTTCCGACTGTCCGTGAATGCAGCCAAAAATCTTCCGTCATTCAGTAGAAACGAGGTAAAGCACGTGCTTCTTTCCTAGAACATGTGCTTGATTTAGAGGAGTTTTGCATTAAATTCATACATATTCAATGCTAACAAACAAGAACCATTTCAAAACAATCACATGTCACTTTAACGAACACAGGCATTTTTTAAAAAACCAAAATAATATTAATATAGGCTTTACAAATCAACCACCGCGCGATTTCGTTGTGGAGCTCTGTTTCCCTTCTTACTTGCGCAATGCGCATTGAGTTGGAAAACCCACTCGGGTGTCTTCTAACGATGCATGCAAGTGGCCCGACGTACTTTGGTGTCTCAATGCCGCCTTTGCAAGACAACTCAGGTTGGAAAACCCACCGTGGCTCCAAACAACACATCGATCCGTTGCAAATAACAAGCATTCCCAGCAATACAGATTACAATGACCACTTGACGCTGTCAGCCAACTATACCTCTCGTAGTTGCTGGATTGAAAGTGCCGCACAAACCCTTTGCCCGGATGGGTCAGAGCAGCTAGCTGCGGGGTTGGTCGTCCCTGTTTCACAATTTCTAGCTTTTCTGAGAAAATCCTTCTCGAAAAAGACTTTTTCAACAAGTCGGCCACAATATCCACTCCTTCTCCTCTGGCATCAATTGTAATTCAAATGAATCTAATCTAATGATCAATATAATTTCGCTGCTAGCTAGTTGTAATTCCTTTTGTTTTCCTCCTGATGGCGCCAAACGACATGGCCAGCTAGAAGGCCTAGACGTGTAAAAAGATACGCCCAACTCGGCATACTCGAAATCTGATTGGTTGAAGAACATGTCAATCAACAACATAGTCCCCATTAGCATCAACAGCGAGTGGATTCTCTCAGGATTCTGAAGGCCTCGTCTAGATTTCTTTTTACCCAGAGACAGCGCAGGGAAATAATCTGATTGGATAAGGGCTCTAATATATATATTATCGCGCTGGAGGCAACGCAACTGAAGGAAAAAAATATATTAATACGTATTTAGACCTATGTTAACAAACTTATTGAAATAGATAGAATGAAAAACATATATATATTAAAAGGTATAAATTATATATTTTATAAAAATAAAAATAATGTATTGTTCTGAAAGGGTCTAGGCCAGCAGAGAAGGCTTTGCTGGCCCTGACGGCCCGTCTCTGTCATCTAGTTATTTCAATATTTCTGCGTGAATGTAATTCACATAAAAAAGATCAAATACTGGAGTATCTTTAGAATCAATATGTTTAGTCATTGAGCATATGTTCTTTCTGAAATGTTCAGATACATGTGATGAGCGATCAGGCAGGCATCATAGGTATGTTGCTCAATGAGTTCGGAACCATGAACCTTTTTGGTTTAACCTAACCATTTCTAGACTTACCCACCCCCTTAAAAATGACCGAAATGCAGAACAGGAGCTGGCTTATGTTGTATCATAAGCCAGTTTCAACAGATATAATAATGTAACAGATATATCAGCAGTACAACTATATAATAACTACATGATCCTTCCCTAGAGCATGCAGTATTGCCAGAAGGTAACCTCCTACGACTATTCAACACTGGTCAATAACCAATCAATAACCATTCAATGTTTTTGTTTTTGTAAAAATAAACAGATTTAGAACTACTGTTGGTTGTATCAATACATGCCATTTTGTCTTATTTATTATTGAATGGTTGATTGATCATGGATTCTTCAATCTATGTGAATCCATAAATATTTGTATCCATCTATTGCCTTACATTCCTTATTAACCAAATGTTTTTTAACCAAAATAGTTTTTTGCCAGAAAAAGATAAAGACAGAGTAGGAGGGAGAGGGAGTGAAAGAGAGCTACAGCTGTAGAGTAAGATGATCAAAAGAAAGGAGGGTGTAAGGGAGAGATCAAATGCTGGATGGGAAATGTGAATAAAGGATATTTAAAAAATGGAAAGCCATTTTCTAGCGTTCCAGTCGGTTTCTTGTATCTTAATATCTGTATTTAAATGATACCCCTTCGAATGATAGATCAACCAAACCCGACAGACACTCACTTGCATTTTAAGATCAAAGATTAACCACAAGTTCTTTTGAAAAATCCAAACCAACAAACCTGCCATAACCGCAGCAGATAATGAATCATTTGTCGGCTCTTGTTTGGTAACCTTAACGAGCTGACGAGACCAGACGATGAGACAACATCGCTTCCCGCTGCTTTTACTCTGTGAACCTTACGCGCCCCCCTCTCTGTCACGAGGCGCCCACGTGTACTCACACATCCTCTGATCATCACCCTGCCACGTGGGGAAAGATATAACATGCATACCGCTGGAGTAGCAAAGAGTGTTGTGGTGTGTGGGCACGCAGGACTGAGATGTGATGACGAGACGCACCAGTTCTGTTCGGACATCTGCTCTTGTGGGCCAACAAAATAAGCTAAAGGCAAGTGCGCCACAAACTGTTGATCCTGATTCTACGACAGCCGTCCAATCCACCGAAACATCTGTCTGCATGACGACTCCGGTGAGGCCAGGCACGCCGGGGTTTTGATATTATTGAGCTCTCCAGCCACCACTGATCAAGCCGAATTGCAAACGCACCTTTTTCTACTCAGGCTCTGGTTGGAAGGGTGGGACTAGCGAGGGAAGATTTAAGGAAAAGGAATAGCACTGGTGTGTTGTCCTATCCCGATCTCACGCTACGTCTGGAAGGTTGTAAACGGACAGCTTAAATTAAGGACCTTCTTAGCCTTGCTCCGGCCTGAACCGGTATCAACGCTGCAGCACCGTGTCCTCAGTACAGGCTAAGCCGCGCTGGGAGGGATTGCCACACTTCCCATTGTTTTCCCTTGTGCCCCGGTGGTTATTGTAACGTTGTCCGAGGGAGCCGACACTGGAGCGGGAGCTGTCCTTGGTGCTGAGCGATGGCTGGGGAAACTTCTCAATCCATGTCAGGATTAACACACACACACACACACACACACACACACACACACACACACACACACACACACACACACACACACACACACACACACAGCTTCTGGTGTAACTTTAACATATGTCAATGTGTCAATGAGATGAGGAGCCACTGTCAGATGGGGTCCCAGGCCTTCACCCCTCTGTCTCAAGGGCACTGGGTGTAAGCTATACACTGGACAGCGCCTGGCGATGGGATCTGCAGAATCCCAGCTCCCAGCTTAAGCTCGTCCATTAAAATGGAGGTATAATGGGTGAATCCTCAAGGGCTTTGAGAGGAGATCCATCTCCTGGTGGTTCAAGGTCACCTTGCTGCCTTGAGAGCGCCCCCAACCCCTTCCCCTGTGCACCTCTTATTTTAAACACAAATAAATCCCCTTGAAGAGACAATGGGGGATACCTACCACTGGTTCATACAATACCGTATGGCTTTGTCGTCAGCAATTAATAGAGGTTCATTTGACAGCCCTGTTCACTGCCAACATGATTTATATACCAAAGACACCTAGCACTCTCATGTTGTCCAATTATGTGTATGTTATATACACTCTCTATGGATAGTACATGTTCTATTTTGCTGTCCTTTCAATGATCGCAGCATCTGTTACTGTTTAATGAACATAGGGGATAAAAGGCAACTTATTTGCTCCATAGAGAGGATAGGTGTGCTGTGAATGCACCACAGGGAGTACTTTACTATTTCACAAATTAGCATATTCCCCTGTGACTCTTATTGTAAACGACATCTTACAACGTCCCTGACATGCAGAGACTTTGGCAGTGTCTTTAATAGTCAGCATCAAATGCCTTTACCATTAAATATGTGTTCTACCTGAATTCAATTCCTGTCCCTTTTAGAGACTTCTCTTGTTCTTTGTTTTTAAAACCATTTAGTGGCTAAACTGCCAGATGGCTTCGAAGCAAGTTTCATGTACAACACGTCTTTATGACAGACATGTGTGACTCCATAAAGTTAAGAAAATCTGATGGCTTAAAGTTGGAAAAAGGCATAGCTCTCTGTTCTTTTTTTACCATTGCTGCTTTCCCCATTGAGTTCCACTGCCCACTAGTATTTTTATTTCTGCCAGACATACGCTGACAAACAGACTTCGCCTTCAGTGCCATAGACTTTCTCTGTTGTCCATCATGTCACCGTGCCACTCGCGTGCTTTAATCAGAATGATCCATCAGTATGTTCATCTAGTAGTGCATGGTCCGTAATATGATATGCCCCGGACTCACTATGTAAAGCTTGGTGGATTCTTTGAGAAGTGCTATATAAATGCAATGAATTATAGTAATCGCTGAATCCTAAAACATGTAAAGCTTTCGCAAAGCAGATTTAAGAAGGGTGCTATGCATTAAGGATTTGCTCACTTTACTCCGCCCTAACATGGATGTTTTATGGAAATGTTCAGAAATCCTCTAACAGGACTGTGAATCACCTCTATGATTTAGTGCTGTGATGCAGCGAGCGTGTCCTGATTGTAAGAGTTGATGTTACATAAATACAGCAACTGAAACACTTTCCCCGTTCAATCAGTACACCGTAGTCTTCACGAAATATCCCATATGGATTAGCCTCGGCTCATCCTTCATTTAAAAACAAAACAACCAACCTTGTTGACCCCCTTCGCAACGCACAGTAAATCCCAGATCACAGCAGCCAGCCATAAAAGCATTAGCTTGGTCTCCACTCCAGGGATGAGCAGGGCTTTAATGACCGGGGGTTTGACCTGATGGGCGATCAGGACACGCACCTGTACCAGGCAGGGAGGCAGGACTGTTGAGTACTGTTGGATTGAAACGCTGTGCAGCAGACAGCTGGGGGGAGGGGAAGGGAGGGGGTTCAGGTGTTCCTGCAGGAAATTGGATTAGAATCAGACGTGAAGTCGTGTGTGAGGGAGATTAATCACATGTGATCTTGTCACCACAAAGAATTAGAGTAGAGGGGGCGGGGGGTGGGGGGGGGGGCGGCCTTGAAGGTGATGCCAGCTCTAGTGCATTCCTGCCCCTTTACTACCATAGGCATAAATACTAAGAGCCTGGGGAAGGGGAGAGGGGGGTACTATTCACCATCTTTAAGGAGATTGATGAGGACACAACAGACTCAAGGGAATCATTCAGCAGCCATACGTTCAAGCAGGTTATTTACAAAAGCACATACGCGTGGAATGCAGAAATTGTTAATATTATCAATGCAGGCAGATGACTGCGGTCTGCCTGTGTGTCCCGTGAAGACCTCGATGCTGTAATGGCCTGTGTAAATCATTTGAAGAAAGCATCTGCCTCGCTCAATGGACATGGGCTCCGGCCTTACTGTAGGGAAATATTGGAGAAGGAAAACATGTGACTTTAATGTGTGCTTTAATTATGCACCCCACTCAAGAGCTATTGTTGTTGAGAGTCTATATGCAATGTATTGCTATAATATGAATATAGGGTCCCTTGGAGTTCATGTGTTATAAGTATCTACATTGTTGTTAGCCCTTTTGTTATCCAAGGGCCAGCATCAGCTCCTGTCGAAGGGCGCCCATCCTCTCTCACACAGAGTAAGTTAGCTCTATGGAAGTTATTCCCGGTGCGCTATACTGCACCCACACAGAAGGCTCAGAGGTGAGGCCCCGAGACAGAGAGGCTTGTCGTGCTCCATCCATCAGAAACACCTTGGCAGACGGTGCCTGTGGGTGTCAGATGTTCCCCTGGGCACCTCAGCTCTGATTTTTTTAATTTTCATTGACCCCGTTGGAGATGACAAAGGGTCTAGAATAGAACGCGCTGCGGTGAAGCGCAAAACGAGAGCAGACAGGAGCACTTAAGAATGAAGCAATGGAGAGAATGTTTTGAATGTTTCTGCTAGACTGTTGAAGTGTGTTAAATACCCATTTAAGGTTAATTTCATTAGTTAAACAATGGATTGACATTCACGCTGATATTGTACAACTTCCAGGCACTATCCATCGTCTTTATTTCTCTATACCGCATGTGATGGAAGAACTAACAAATAGAGCTACCATGCAAGCCAATTAAAATGCATTACAAATATGATGTAATCCATTTTAACACATAGTCGTTATCAAGAGTTGTTCTGTTGCACAATGCTCGCATGATCTCTTTTAAATATGTTCAAAGGACAGGATAGGAGGCATACAGCTTGAGACAAGCAGCCTTGTCCGTGCGTCATTGCGCACGCCGCTGCCGCGCGCTCCCCAACAGTAGTTTATCAGAGATCGCTGACGGAGCACAACCAGTTGTTTATTTGCAGGCAGAAGTGCGTGCGCGAATCAGCAGGTGCCGTTGCCGTCAAAAGCTGATTTAAGTCTAGCCTAGAAGACTGTAATGTTCAGTGCGAAAAGATGTTTCGGATCCTTATTTCCTGGATACGATTGGATATATGAGGTTCGATCGGTCATCTGCCTTTACAGGTATTATTCAATTTAATTTAATCTGGTGTTTTTTCTCGTTGTTGCATATTCTCCATTTAAATTATGTAAACTCGGATGTTATTGTAGACGCCTGTATGTCCAACAGAGCGTCTGGGAAAGACGCTTTGGCGCGTCTCTTTCTCATGCGCACATCCGCGTTTACGCTTTATATATCAAATGTTTTAACTTTTATTTCGACTTTATTTTCGAAAAAAGTAAACATTCTTCTCCTCTCTGTGTTTATCTCTGGAGTCACCTCGTGTGTTATGTGATGTGTTTCCTTTAAGGCTTATTAGTTAGGGGCGCGCGACCTGCCTGTTTGGCGCTTTAAAATAGGTAGACTACGTTCATCTTTACTTTAGGCTGCCAATCTAACAAATCGTGCTGGAATTGTTGTGGTTTCGCTGTCACAGGGAACCTCATAAACTGTTTCTAGCTTTCGATTGGCAATCCTCCTTTGAGAAATCGTCTGATGCATTTCGACCCTGCGCAACTATCAGCCAAGTGAAAAAATATTTTATTGTTGCCAAAGCAACCCTTCGTTGAGGCACATGGGGTAGATGGATCCCTGGCAACGTATGCTGGCTCCAATCCCGATTCAAGCGTGTCTGTTGTAGTTCAATTAATTGTTTATAATTTTACACCTAAAATGTAATTGAATGCAAAAGCACAAATAGAAAACCGATTCATGAAATAAAAAATGATATATCCATATTTGACAACATTGTCTTATCACGTGTTTTGTTTCCCCATTGCAATTATAGACCACCGTACATAATTCGCTCCAGTTGAAATTGACTGTATTTATTGGATAATTAATAACGGACAACTTTCATTGGCTCAGGTAAACCATCTCAGTCATGTACATGTTGTGCACCCTTCCCAAAAAGACTGCAGATTCCAATGGTTCTGTTTGGACCCCATACATTGTATGATATATATTTATATTATACATTCAGTAAAGAGCATGTGTCCTACACTCAAAAATCTCCTTCAATTCAGCTTTTTGCTCAATGACGTATGTGGACATGAGACAATGAGACAGCGCACAGTTCTTTGCTGATGGGGACTGGATTTGGTTGGCAGAGGGAGCTGGAAGGGGGGCTCTCACTAGAGAAGGGTCTTGTGTTATTGAGGCTAATGGAAGGTGCGGTGTGTGCTGACAGTAAGCGTAAGGGCATATAGATTCCTTTCTTCCAATTGTGTGATGAATTTCACATATGGTACTTCTTATTTGTGTCATTGCGTTGAAGCTTGCTTCCTACAAATTTCATGCAATGCTCATCTTAAGGTTTGCACTTTTTCTACCAATTCCGTGTGAATCTGTTTGTGTCTGTGTGTGTGTACTGTTTGAGTGGTAAAGGAGGGTTTTATAGTTGCCGTCCATTGTCCAACGTCTCCTGCTCCCCATGCTACAGAATGCTGCCCCATGCGTCTAAATGACGCATGTGGCTGGCATTGGGTAATATCATCTAGCATGAAGCTCTGTGGCACTGTCCTTTCTCTTGATGTCAGAGTGTCCAGATGCCTCTTCAGGCTTCAGATTAGCTGGTCTTCCCCAGGCCAGACATCACCTGGTTTCTGTGTGAGTGCTGTGGAGCTGAGGACCCTGGGGGTTGAGGTTGATGTGTGCTCATCAGATTCACACTCACGCCGCAGTATCAGACTCTCATACATCAATGGTACAAAGAGAGGCTTTTGAAAAGTCAACCATCTATCCGTTTTGCCGTCTCCTTCGTTTGTTCTCTGTTCGCTTTAATCGCCTCGTTCTCTTCCTCATGAAGCCGTTGGTGAACTGCGTCATCACAACCACCATCGCCGTCCTCATTCAAAATGATTAAGGACCGTGCGTTTGAACCCTTCCCCTAGCATTGCTCCTCCTCTTTCATCTCCCAGTTTCATGAACACTGTTGCATCGCCATACCATTCACAAGGGTTATCTTCATTGGGCTTTGGTCCTCCTTGCTAGCAGATCCTTGTCTGGGAGTCCAGCTAACCTCTTTCAGGGTCTATAGCTCTCTTTGCACACAGAAAATAAGTACTTAAGTAGTTCAAAAGACCAACATAAAGCAGTTTATTTTCGTAATAGTCCTAAGTTGATCAAGTAAATGTATGAAATACTTCTAGAAGGAAGCATACTTACTTATTCACCACAATTACAAATAGCATACAGTTTTTGAGTGGAACTACTGAAATACTTTTCACCTCTGTGATGGCTGGTAATCAAAATTCACAACACCGTTCCAAAGTAAAGGTTCTAAAAATACACCAAGGATTACAGCAAGGATTCTGGCAACTTGCCGAAAGCCTTCCGGCATGCTTTTCCATTACTTTATAAATTTGACAATTCGCTAATAACTGTCTTTGCCATGATAATTAAAACACACCTAATGCAATGCCCATGTTTTTCACTTCTTAAGATTTCCTCTGTCCATATGGAATACAAAGCTTCCAAACATAAAACCCTCAGTAGGGCTGCTACACGGAATATAACACCGAGCCAGAGATGAGAGCCTATTTGGGGCAGGACTAGACCTGTGTGTGAGCGTGAGTGTGTGAGTGGGTTTGCGTGTCTGTGTGTGTCTGTGTGCGAGAGGTGGTGCCACTGTGGAGCCGTAACCGATGCTGCCATCTGCTGCATAGTACAGTCAGAATAGAGAAGGGCGGAGGATGGCAATCTAGGAAAGAATTGATTTTGTGAAAGATGCGACTCTGCCACGTCTCGTTTCAAATGTATGGATGCTGCCCTTTTCAATTCGGCTTAACGTATAAATCCGCAGCAGAACAGCCACCGCTGTAGCTGCAAAAAATAAGATTAACACGCCTCCCTTTTGAAAGTCCAGCGCCCGCAGCTACAAATCCCCCCCGCCCTCCTCCACACCCCTCTTTCCTCCTATGTCCAAGGGTGGTGAGCGGTGCCCCCTCCCACACACACACACAACCCCCCCATCCCCTCCAGGCTCCACCCTTGGAGCATGTGTGTGTGCTGTGTTTGGACGACACAGACGGTGGTAGGGGAACCCAGCCGGGGAAGGGAGATAACTGGTTGGTACCCGGCAGGCTTCTTGAACAAAGCTCCACCCACAGCCAGGAGAAAGGAAGTGTCCGAGGGAGTTAGCACTGCACTTGGCTGCCTGGAAGATGAGCCCTGGACAAAAGCTGTGGTGGCTTGTACTGTGTTATGACTGATTGTTTCTTCTTCTAGTTCAACTAGGTCTGCATATGTGTTTGTAAAATGTACACGTATAAGTGTACTTGTATGTGTGATTGAACTTGAAGGTGTGCCTGCACCTTGAGTTGTACATGCATGTGTACAACTGTACGTTGGGAAATGTGTAAAAACTTTGTGGAAATCAGAGAGAAAAACAGACCTGTTTTCTGGCTTGTATCCTAAGTGAATATTATAACTTAGTGGGATGTTTGCAGGAGAGGCCAATGGCTCGAGGGGTGTGTGTGTGACAGAGACAGAAAGAGAGACAGTCGGGGTGAAAGAGTGTGTGAAGGAGCAAATGCATGCTGTGTATTCGGTTTAAGACCTTCACATCCAGCTGATAAAAACACGACTAATACAAGACTAATACACCCGTGTGACCTTCTGATGAAGACGGAAGTATATCCGTTAAAACATGTCAAGGAAAAGAAAATAACATCTACCAATATATGTGTCTGTGATGAAAGAAAACTATAAATATTTACCTTCACATCCAGTTCCACTTGATCCTTTATAAAACCATCTTTAAATAAGCTACGCAAAAAGCTCCAAAGGGAAATGACACACTAAATACATTTCCCTGCACTCATATAACTAGTCTTGGTTATTCCCGTGTGGGAAAAGGTAAGAGAAGTGGATGGTCTCTCCACACATCAAAGCATTGAGGATCCAGGGGAGTCGCCTCCCAGCTCAACCCACCAACTGTGACTCATAATATGGAGGAAGCTTCACCAAATTGGGCTGTTTCCTGCAACCATCCACAGCTAATGGTTCCGTTGAGTATTTCTCCAGTTTCCATGTGTATTTTACACATTTCAGAGCTGTACACCACTCAAGCGGTTGTCTGGAATTGCATCATTAAAACAGATGCTTGTGCTTTGTGTTTGACTGTGTGTGTGTGTGTGAGCACTTGAGGTGAAACAGTGCAAATAAGGGCATCAGCGGAGGAGGAGTTTAGGGAGGGGATTCTGATGTAACCGATTGATGTGGGAGCCAATCGAGAGAGGAACATCGTTCATGCATGGGGAATTCAAATTCAGCCAGAGACCAATCCAATAAAAACCAATAAAATCCAATAATAACGGTCCTTGAACTGTCACGGCCCTGCCCGGGAGACCCGCCCACTTACCCCCTCGCCCCTCAAGACACACACACACACACACACCCACACACACACACACACACACACACACACACACACACACACACACACACACACACACACACACACACACACACACACACACACACACACACACAGGCCAGAGGATGCAGATGCATTCGTAAGGAGTAGCCCGAAGCTGGAGCAATTTCTCCATTTAAATTCATTACTCATGTTGTCTCTCTCTCTTTCTGAAATTAAATCTTCAGATTGGTACTGTAGTGGAGAGCAGTACAGAGGAGAGAGCCGTAACATTTTCTCAGGACACTAAAGATGTTACTTTTGCAGTACGTGTATCTCCAAAAATAGCAACAACCCAACTATAATATTAATGCTGAAACTTTCAGCATTAATATATGAATATTTTTGTTGTAAACACCAGTAGCAAACATTGAACATATAATGCATTGAATATGGCCTGGTCCCCGACATGCTCTGCCTGTGTTAAGACATTTCACTCTCAGAGGCTTCTATGGCTGCATTCATCTTAAAAGAGGTGGAGGGGAAAGACACGAGGAGGGCCTATAGGGAGATACAACAGAAGCCTCCCTCTCTTACTCGCACTCGCTCTCTCACTGTCGCAAGCACCCTCGCTCCTTGAAGAAGCCTGAAACTGCAATATATTTTATTGCTTTTTTTCTTTCTTGCTAAGGCTCAAGCCTAGCAGTGGAGTTAGAGTTAAGAGAGTCAGTCATTATGAGGAGACCATTATGCTGTGGAGAGAATGCCCTCTGGCCCATGTCAACTTGCTCAGCCTTCTGGTTGTTGAGAGCAAGCCCAAAGCTATCCCGGCTTGAGGTGTGTGTGCGTGTGCGTGTGCATGTGTGTGTCAACAAAACCAGGTGGTAGCTGAGCTAACCTGGATAATAGGTATGAGCAGCAGAGTTATAAAATATTTGTGGAATCATTAATTGTTTCGGGACAAACAACATTGGCCATCTGTCAGAGCCCGTCAGCTGAATTTCAGTTTGAATGAAGCACCTGAATAATTAAGGCTTAAGACGTCTTTCTTTCTTTCTTTCGGTTCCCCGGAGTTCTGAGATGCTGTCCAACCACTTTCTATTCCAGTCAGAGATGAAAGCAAATCCATCCTACCTGGTTCACCTCTGAAGCTCCCTGTGAACAGCATCCCCAGGTTCCCTGAGAACATCACCCAAATCCTCTATGCTAACAGCCCCCTATGATTCTGTGTGCACAGCACCCCACGGTTCTGCGTGGACCACAGCCCATTGTTCTGTGTACTGCGCCCTGGATTAATTTGCTCTGCAGACCAAGGTACATATACAGTACCTACCCTAACCCTAGCCCTTCTCAATAACAGCACCTATATGATTTATCTCTTTTATCTGCCTATTTCAGATAGACTTCACCCAGCACCACCAGCAACACCTTTGCTTCTCCAAGCATCATGACTCTGTCCGTGTCCGGAGGGACTCTGCTGTTCACTCTCCTCCTCATTAGCAGGTAAGATGCGTGGCTTACGTTGACCGGGACAAGTATTGTATTCGGAAGTATTGTGTACAAGAACACAACACATGCACAAAAACCTTTGGGATCCGTGTTATGGGAAAACAATCTCAACCGGCGGGGTTCAGAGGGACAGAATGTTGTCTCTTTTCTGTTCATCAGCAACATCGTGTGGGTTTCGAAGAAGCCAGTGAAAAAAAATAAAAGAGTGTAGAAAATAGATAGCAATCGAGAAATGCTCACACTGGCTTGGGTTATAACGATACGCGAGCCATTCTTACTCCATAACAGGCCCTCTCCCACCCACACACAGCAGCACCCGCAGATACGCTCTAATTTGATTCAATTCACACCGGCGGTCTCACAGGGCTGCATGTGCCAGCCACCGCATCCAAACCGGCATAATAAACTCATTAGGGGTCGTGTGGAGAGAAAAATAAGGCTGTTTTCATTTCACATTTGTGTGCCAAGTAAGAAAATGAACCTCTCAACTTGGGGCCAGTTTCATGGCGTGGGGTGGATTTTTGAAATGCATGAAACCAATGGGTGATGCTCAACCCCTAAAAGGGAAGATTAAAAAATGTAACATCTCAGGATTGTTATGGAGGTACACCTGATATGTTGCGCAAACATGCTAAATCGTTCTGCCTTATAGTATCAATGCCTGCCCTGAACCAATATTTCTCTATGATTCTGATCTTCACTGTTATTTTAAACTCATCTCATTGAAAGCAAATTTTTCCGCTTTGCCTGAAAAGTGCTTTATAAATGAATGATTTGAATGATGAAGGGTAAGATCCAAGCAGGCATTCAGCTAACGACGGCTCAGTCATGTGTGAGCATGAGGAAGTGACCCACGGGATGGCAAATTAGCATTGTCAATTGAATTCCCATCCATCACTCTGTGATCCTGATTCCTTAGTGGCTCCTAACCCTCGTAACTGGTTTGAACCAGTTTAATGGACTGTCACTACCTGATCATGCATGATGTCACCGTTTCACCTCCTCTCATGCAGGAGCGGGCAACATTAGGTCATCCATCATGCACATAGCATGCCATGTGCCTAGGCAGGCAACAAATGATGGCACTGAACCACCCATTATGCACTGGACAAAAGAGCATACATATTTCCTGTGACCTTGACGGCATTGCATGGCAATCATATCTGAGATGATTCATATCGGTCCTATTAAGAGACTCGGCATCATTGACATCTTGAGGTCTTGAGGTATGTCAGTTAGCCTGCATTGACTGTGAAGCTGGTCTATGCCATTATAAAGGTGTACACTGAAGCATTAATGCACTGGATCCTTTCTAAAGGGCCAGTCACACGAAGAAGACCTTTGGAAGCTGTAAAATGCAAGGTGCACTCCCTTGGAATAAGCAGAGCGGGATGTTGTGCCTTTTGAGCAACCATGGACCATGGGCATCTAAACCTACGTGACGCTGGGCGGTGTCTCTCTAGGCGCTCTGCCAAGAAAGCAAGTTGCTCATGGCAGAACAACAGAAGGCCATCAGTAATTCAAAAGCAGCAAGCAAAACACTTTGTTCCCATCGTGAACATGGGAACAAAGCATCTAAAAAACCTTGTTGTGCCAACCCCTAAGACGAGTTCAATACCGAGATGGATGGAAGTTACCGGAACATGAGAAAGTGAGCTCAGGTCTCAGGGGGTCATATGGTCGCGCAAAACCTAATAATGGACAATAGTTGTACATTAATCTGCACGAGAGCCAGGTTAGGGTCCATATAGAGGCGGCTCTTGTTCATGAGTCCCCCTGCTGTTGAAAGCCAAGGCGGAGAGTCTACCGTGAGAGAACAACCCCGGCTCATTCAGCTCTCATGTTTCTGTGTTGCTCACACAAGAGACCCCCAGCACCGCGATGCATCCGACCTCTTTGCTTCTTCAGTCAACAGAACAAAGCGAGGGGCTTATTCAAGTGCTAAGGGCCAAGGATCACAGCTGGGTATGTCAAAATCATAGTGGCAAAAAGAACAGTGTTTATATTAATCTTCTCTGCTGCAGTCAACTGTGGTACTGTCTGGTATATGGTCTGATGACTGTGAACGGTTTGAAAGACCATAGGCAGAGTTCAAACACAATGCATCTCTTCATTTATTTGTTTGAGTTTCATTTAATTACTTCAACAAACTTTTCATAAAATTGGATAGAAAACTTGCAAAGAATGCAAGGAATAAAAGCTATTATGGAAGTGAAACAAGCATTTTCAAAGGACCATACTTAAGGGAAATACCAAAAAAAATAAAAAGAAACAAATTGGGTGTGCTCTCAACCGAGATAAATAATGTCCTATGGTAAAAACATTGTAAGCATCTTTTTTTCTCCTCTGAATGACTTTGAATTTAGTGTTTGAGTAAATAACCTAAAGTAATTGGCCTATTTGCTATGCATTAAAACATCAACATCAACAGACACACATTCATTCAGGGAACAGTTTATTGGAAAGTAGCCTAATATCCTCTAGGATATATACTGCTTGGATTTTTTTTTTATCTGATCAGAACACAGAGTTAACAAGGTTAACTCTAACCTTATGGTCCTATCCTTGATACCATATGTTTAAATACTACTATTATCGTAGTAGTATTTATACTACCACCAACACCACCACCACTACCACTACTACAACTACAGATGGTATTTATGATAGCGATGATGATGATAATGCTAATAATACAACTTGAAGGTGAAGATATTCACATGTACAGTGTGAAGAGTGTGACTGAGCTTAAACTCAAAGCATAAGCTGTTGGTTCCCCGCAAACATTGGTTGTTAGAGAGGAGGCTGATAAAACACTTTTGACAAGTTCATGCCCGAGGCTGAACAATGAAGTTTCTTCCCGCTCTGACAGAATTTGATCTGATACATGCGCAGTTACAGAAATTATGTTATTGCTGTTTTTAATGAATAATTGAAAGGCATAAAAGATTGAGATCAAGTAGTGAAAAATTCATTATTTCAGAGTGATATTATAGAAAGTTGTGCTACTGTACGTAATAATGGCTACCAGTACCCAAAGCCTGTTGTTTGACTTGATTTAAATAAGGCCAGTTCTAAATATGCACACTCCGCTTTGCTGTGCTGTATGATTCCACCAAAGATTTCAGGGCCTACCCCCTTTGGGGGAAAATTTGTATTGTATTGTATGTAATGAATTGAGATAAAAAATAATGGGCCATTTGAAGTGGATGAAAATGGAATGCCTTCCAAGTTCAATGAACAGAACCAGTACTGATCCCATTTAAATGCCGAGACAATGGTGTTTTTTCACATTGACATTTTTGTGTCTCTTACAGTTCCATCTTTTCACGTTTTCCACCGCGGACATTAAAATTAATTATAAATTAGCATTAACCATCGGTCTTCCATTGGAACCGTGAAACAGCCATACGATATGTTCAGGGGGAGTGTTCATGGTTGCTAGTCATGGTCCAATCAAAATAGCCAAGAGCCAGAGTCTCTTTTCATGGTAGTTTTTTTTTTTGTCCTACCATAGCCTCATCCCAATTTCTTATATTTCTTGTGAAGAGCCAATTCGCAATGTTAGCAGATATGCAGCCGTTCCCATTTGGGAACTGAAACTCCATATTGTTATGATTTTTTTTATAGTCCATTGAGCTGTGCAAAATAATACCACACTACCACAGGTTCCTTTTTACTACTATAGATTTGTTTCTCTTGTGGGCAGATTTCACGCTTGATTCCAGTGGACTAATCGGACAAATGCTCCCACTTAACAATAAAGTGTTATTTTGTGTCTTGTTATATTTTTTGCATCATAATTAAAAGGGATAGAAAACAGGATCTCAAACGCAAATTAACCATTGCATTACAAAGAGGGGATAGTGTTGTCAAAAATAGAGTTTTATGATTTTTTTTAACTGTTCCAATATTAATTCTCTGGAGTATTGATACACAAATACCAGCTGCGCTTTCTCGCTCTCGGACAGTGAGTTAAAGGCTGTGTTGCAGGTTAACCACCACTGTCGATTAATGGGTACATAGAGCGCTCAAGATATGTTTCATTTTTAAATGTCTCCAAAATTGTGTTATAGTCCAGTTTTTTGTCATTTTTGGTAGTAACAGGTTTTTTAACATTGTGCTGTGGCGATGACGTTGGGGAGACGTGGTGGAAGGTAGTCTCAGCCTAGTACTAGAATTATGGCGTCTAACTGGGAGGAGGAAGAGGTGGCAAGAACCACAAATAACATGTATGTTGGCCCGCACCCGTATAATTTCGAACCAAGACAGCACCACCTCAGTGGTGAATTTAAAGCCAATTAAATGCATGGTCGCGGAGAATGAGTGGGTAGTTAGTGAAGTGTCCTGGTGAGTTTCTATCATTTAGCAACGCAGCAACAAGCGCTGGAGCTAGTCTATGAACAGCAGTTTATACAGTTGCGCAGTGGTATCGGTAGAGTCGGGAGAATTCCCATTGGGCCGTTAATATTTCAGGGCCGCCGGGCTGATTACTGCGGGAAACAATATTGTGTTTATAAATGTTCCTTGCTGCGCAATCAGGCAGCCTGAGCTGTGTGTCCGCAGCGTCTCACTAGACGATTTTACACTGCCAAATATGCCCGTCTTATGCACACCTTTTTCCCGGCATGCCCTGCGCATTTATTCTGCCCCAGGTAAATTGCCGGCTTGAGCCAGCATCCCAATTTACCCTCACAGACCTAAATACATTGGCAGTCTAATTTTGATGTAAATGCGATTAGCAATTCCGCGGTTCCAGGGACTTGGGTAGGTGTTGCTGCAATGTCTCTACAACAGAGACTGCGCAGCGATATCAACATGCGTAGTTCAAACTGAAGAGACGGTGAAATACGCAAGCTGCTGATCATGTGAGAGTAGGTGATGCAGTCGCATTAAACGTAGACGGGGAAAGATGGTGCAACGTTTTTTTAACCTCTGGATAAAAAACAAGTGGTCAGCGGAATAAAGAATATGTTGGCGTTTTTACACTTTGCTCTGTTTGAGAGCTTAAATAAATGGACTGTATAAGTTGACTACGAACAATTATTGAAGTTTAACATTTTATATATATTTCTATCTCTGCTATGCTTTCTGGCTGTCTGCCTATCGATCTCTATATATCTATGTATTAATCTGTATAATCTGCTGAACATAATGCAGCTATCCATTTTGATGGTACGCTGGTACTAACGATCAGCTTCAGCGAGAACGCTGTCGAGCCACGAGGGGGAGTAGTAGCAGGCTATTCATCATTAGCAACACACACACAAACACAACTTTACATTGAATTGCACGCTAAGCAAGACCGTGCAATGCATAAATTGGTGACCGGATTAAAGCAGCAATGAAATCAAGTGTTTAAGTGGATTTAACAACGACATGAAAACCACCAACGTGGTACAAATACAAAGAAAATACATCTCAACCCACATTAACTATGGGCGCAGTCATCTTCTTTACGAGCTGTACAGCTCTGCTCGCTCTACTTTGAAATCGATGAGATACTACGACCAAAAGGGGGCGTAGTATCCTATAGGGTTACTATAAGCTGATCGTTAGTACCAGCGTACCATCCAAATGGATAGCTGCATTATGTTCAGCAGATTATACAGATTAATCCATAGATATATAGAGATCGATAGGCAGACAGCCAGAAATAGGGTTACAAACTAATAATGACCAACTGATCATTATTTCAGGTGGAAATGTAATCTTCCACTTATGCTGTGTTGTAGCTTTATTCACTCATACCAAGTAGTATCCATACTGAACATTGTGCTTGCACAACATTCTTCCTTTGACAAGATAACGTTTTAAAGCCCCTACAGTTGTGGAGAGATACTATTCTTACTGTGGGAATTATATTACTTTTCTGAAAAAAAATGGAATTTTCCTTTTGGTATTGATATTTTACAAGGTGTTTTATCAAAGTCAGAAAATCCAGTATTGGGACAACACTGAGAGGGATCTATAAATACTCACAGAATATCTGGTCAGGAAAATATCAAAAAGTAATTTAATATAAATCTCAAAGCCAACTTATAAACTCTGTGTTTATAAACACGCTTTGGTTTACCAACACGCTTTGGTTTAGTTGGTTCTCCCTCAAAGTCCGAAACACAGTAGCTTCATTCAGAATCACAGTCGCCGTAATGTGAATTTAAGGTAATTGGTCACATGGGACCACACGCCTGTACTGTAATTTGGGACCTGATTGGTTGATTAGACTGTTCGGCTGATTAGACTCCACCCATTAAAATGGCTTGAAGGAATAGAAGGAAATCAATACACTGAAATGACATGAGATTGCAATGGACGTCATGGAGCATCATTTTCTGATGATTAATGCCCAGCAGTAGGACCCTTAGTAACTTGATTTGATTCATTCTACTTCAGAATTTTGCTTTTTTCCATGCAATAGAATGCTGTTATTGTTGTCACTCAATATGTGCTATCATCACTTCTTCTATCTGTGCTGAATCTATATTTTCCAAGCTGTTCTGTCTAATTGGTTCTGGATTTAAGAAGATTGTTGAAGAAGTATAGACATCTCTGAAACGTTGACAGAACTGGAAATAATGAATAGTACTCGAAGCAGAAGCTGCGTTGAAAATAGTATGCCAATGAAAGGAAAATATATGTACTTAGACCTTAATTGGAAAACCTTTCAAGTTGGTTTGACTCAATGCTTTTGCAGACTATTGATTTGTCTACATTTAAATGACACGGTAGAACCAATGATTTAGTATCTTGCCTATATCACAAGAGTAATGAGCAAAACCCACAGATAACCTTCCTGCCCTGTTCTATGGGAACCGACTAAAATACGAGTGAGTAGTCCTTTAAGTACATGTTGGTTTTAACTCTTCAACTTTATAGCATTGGGAGTCTAACATGACTGAGGCACCATGCCAAAGGCATGGTCCAAGTCTCAATCAAACAAAAGGTATGGTTTTTAAAAGGGTATTATATAGAGAAGTTATTCTACAAATATATATCCTCCGACTTCAGCTCGTCAGCTGTTCATAGCCCCGTGGCATTTGCGTGTTTGGATACCCGTGGGTTTTCAAAAGCAATTTAAAAGTGCTCTATTATATTCAGTGTGCCTCAATTCACCGCCTCATTCCTTGCTTGTTATTGACTCATGCTGAAAAGGTATTTGTTTCAAAACTGTGACGACTATACAGTACTTCCTTCTGTCAGTCCATTAAGCATATTTCTAAAGTCAATGCTATGTATTCACAGACGATTGAGAATACAATGATATCTTTTTGAGCGGTTGCTTTACCTCTTGCCATAGTTTATTTAATATTTTCTGCAGCAGTATACATTTCTTTCAATAGTTTCCAAATCAAGGATTGTATGCTATTTCTCTGCTTTTAAATATGTATATTCTACGATGGATGGAATCCAATCGACAAAAGGTGCGGTACATTTTGCACTGATAGCACGAGGGCCCCATTCCATCCTTCATCATTAAATCACAAATCATGGCTGTCAATCACAACCCAGCTGCCAACCCATCCCTCGTGGGAGAATCTCTGTTTAGTCAAATGATTCACAGTATTAGCTCCACTGGTATATTTCACCTAAATACCGTTTGGTCTAGAGGGGGCCAATGCATTGAGCATTGGCTCTTCAAAAGCCATTTTCAGACCCTCTGTGAGGCAGGCATGCATATAGAACTCATCCCCTAACGCAACCCACGATAGACAAGAGTTCTTGTTCCCTAAAAGGCATATTCGCTTTGAGGCTCGAGCAGGCGATGACATGATTTATAAAAGACAGGAATTGGAAGTTGAAACCCTAGCGGCAGTGTTTTTTTTAAACATTTTTATCACCCATGTTAGACAGCTATGGTTTGAGATGCTCTTTGAAATCGAATTGCTTGGGCCTTAAGATGTGTTCTCCTGATAGGACACTGATACTGCCAGTGGTTACCGTTGGTTCATGTCATGATAACGTCTGCAAGCGTAGGCCAGTAACTGGATGGTTATCCAAAGGCCAAAAGAAATGTGTGATTGTGTTGCCTAAAGCTGTGTAGCTTTGGACAGTTAAACGGAATATGCTTTCTTCCAAATCCCCCAAAAAAGGTACTGGTAATTATGTACCTGTGCTAATTTTACATTTGAGGATAACCACAAAAATAGGTGTATTGAATCAGCGGGACCACAATCTCCAACATGTTGCATGCCCGTCTGCTCTAGTGCTTTTGGTATTCTATATAACTGTTGCAGCAGTTTATGTTTCACAGCTGGATGAACCTGATTTGCAGTGCTCATCCATGAGGCTAGTGCATTACATGGTAATCGTCTTGTCGGCTTCACTGGATTGGTAAAGCTTCAGGTTTCTCCAAGCGATTTCACAGTTGATTTCACAACAATGTTAAGCATTGAAAAGTGTATGGTAACTCTGATGAGAATCCAACACAACCAACGACCAAGACATTAGCAACCATTGATCGGGTCCTGCATCTAAAGGCAATTGGACTCCATGATTGTTCTCTTCGAATCATCCAACCAAATACCAATCATTACCATTAGGAAGATGTTGTTTTGTAACAGAGGGGCTCAGATGAGACCATCTTCATGCCAACTTCAAAGCTAACGCAAAAGACTCCGGGAAATCTGCCACGGAGTTGCTTCTTCATTCTTTAACTAAACCCAGGCATTTAAATGAGTATCCATATTTTGCAGTAATTGTAATTGTAATATTGTTGCAATCAAAATATGCTGTACATCCTTTAGTCAGTGTCAATAAAAGGAAGGAAATCTCGTTATGTGAAGCGGTTTCCCTTAAAATAAGCCCGTTAGAGGCTGGGCCCATATCAGATCAATCCCTGTTGCGAGCCCCTCCCCCTGCCCAGACTGCGAGGAGACGGAGGCAAACACAGGATCCATACCTGTCAGAGGTACAATTCTCTGGTGAGCGCTACTGGTCACTCTGTCACTTTGACATTTCCTAGATCCAATAACAACGAAAGGCATCAATACTTTGCTCTGTTTGTTTGTCCAAATAAGTCTGTGCTGCATGTTACTATTTCCTCAGGTGTGCTGCAGTTGCTAGTACAATGATATATAATCTTGCCGGGGAAACACACACTGATATTAGTTTGCAATCGGGATTGTACAGCGTAGATTACTTTTTTGCCTGCAACTTTTAAAAGGTGGCCAGAGAATCTGGCGGTTGTGTATAGCTTCTGTCACCATGCCCACTTTGCATTCTGTTGCTTCTTTACCTAAGCAAGGAGATTATCTGAACTAGCAACAAGTTACACAACATGCACAATCCTAAACATGTATAGTTATTACACTAGCCACTGCTGATTCCATAGACAGATGGATATCTTACTTCCTATCTAATTCTAATGTTCCACTTGTGGCCCTCTTTGTTAAATACTCAGCGGCAAAGATAAAAACGAAACAAGTGTTGATGTTGGAAGTATCTAGGAGCTACAATGCTCTTGCAAATCTTTTGATCTTAGAGATGAGGAGGCATTGCAGTTTTCCTATGTGTTTTGAAACCAGCAGGAAAAGTCTGGCCTTCCTTATTAATCGAAATAAATAAAATAGCACACAAACAAACAAATTTGTGTTGTGTCTCAAATGTAATCTAACTTGAGAAAAGCTTTGGAATGGAAGATGAACACAATGTACAGGTATTCACCAGAGGCTTGTAAAGAAGTGTGGGAAGGTTTTCTTGTGAAGGAACAACAGCGGGGAGGAGTGCAGTACATGTTTGGCCTCATAGTGTTTGCCTGTTTGCCTCCCTAAAGGCAACCTGTCACTCACAGCCTGTAGCCTGAATGCCTTCATGGTCCTGAGAGAGAGAGGAGAGAGGGGCTAGAAGGGAAGGTTGTGGACGAAAGAGAAAGAGAAGGGGTGAGGGGGGGGAGAGACGGCGAGAGAGAAAGAGAGAGAGTGAGAAAATAAACGAGTGTCATTGCATGTGTGCCAGAGCAGCAGCGACCTCCAATCCCATTTCACGGGTAGAAAAAAAAGAGCATTATCTGCAAAAGGCAGAATAGGAAACATTTAATGCGAGCTGACAGGTGCAGCAAGCATCCAGGGTGCAGCAAACATTACCAGCATCCTTACCTCCGCCTCTTCCTCCAGGACCAGGCGTAGGGAGGTGGAAGCGGGGGCGGGAGGGAGAATCTTATCCCTACCTCCCCCAGCCACCTGTCACTGAGAGCCGGACGCATCCTCTCATCTTAGCCCCGGGCAGGTATTCATAAGTGTGTGTGTGGGCGTGTGTTCTGGGCCTCCACGGATTCCTCTGCGGCTCATGAGGGCATGCTGGAGCCTCCGTCCACTGGAATAGTTTAATCAGCCCTCAGCCGGAAAGGTCCGGGCATTTGTCTACAGGTTCTGACCCATCTCTCCGCCGAAGGAAGACATCCAAGCGGTAGGACTGGCATCAAAGCGATTCTGTGCTTGACCTGGCGTGCATCTTCGTCTCGGACCTACTTAAGTCCTCTCTTTGATGGAGACATCTGCATAGCAATGACCTTATTTCAAGTCTGTCTGCAGTTAAAGGTGCCAAAGCTCTTACATAACGTTATGTAAGCCTGTAGTTTTTCATTCCAAGTAAGACTCATATATCATCATCCTGCATAGTATACATGCTGATGGGAGAAATAATATAATTCAATTACCAGGATTCGCTGAGCTAAACCCCGCATTCCCCCCCATAAAAAAAGGAGGCAGGCTTTTTTCCAATGCCCATCAACACGTCCCACTGCACCTCGTGGACTCAGATCCAGCCCATCCACTCTGTATGCACACACACCTGTCACACGTGTGATTCCACCCACGGGCTGGCTCTGCACTCATCCCATTCATCAACCGCTGCGCACTGAGCACCAATCTGATCCATGCTCGGGAAAGATGAGAGGAAGGTGATCAATCAAATCACACTGCCTCTCGTGTGCATGCGCAACCCCCCCACACACACTCACATATACACACACACAGACACATGTTCCTGTCTGCCGTTCTGCTCTGCTGGGTGGATTCGGAGCTCTGTGGAGCTGGAGCTGAGAGGAGCTGGAGCTCGGTGGCACCACGCTGAGCTGACGGCTGGGAGCTTTGCAGCCAGCAGAAGAAGAAGAGGCGTGGGGGGGGGTAGACAGATGACAGGGGTTCTTGGGAAAGTGGGGGGTAGGCTTCTCCAGGGCGGCCGGTGGAGGACTGATCTAATCTGTTGTGAACTGCTCAAGTGTTGCCTGGACCCCTCAGGTGTCGGAGGGCGAGGGGGGGAAGGTCACGGTGTTGGGTCGGGTGGGGGGGGGGGGGTGTTGGAGGAGGGCCTGGACAGAGGCGGCAGCTCGGGGTGGGAGTTGGCTGTGTGGCCCGAGGCCTGCGGGGGATCTTGGTGTGTGGCGATGCGCGAGGGGGGCAGGGCAGCCCATAGCGGTCGTCGTCAAACCGGATCAGAAGAGTCACGTTATGTCCGCCACCGCTGGGTGAACCACCCCTTCCCCCCCTTCCCCCCCCCTCGTAGTGCTTGGCTCAGCCTGTCTCGCCCTGTTTACCGTCGCTGTGCACTCCGGGTAATGTACGCTTTCTGTACGCTTGGCATACAGCGACCCCCCCCCTCCCCCCCCCATGGCGCCGTCACCATCGGTTACTGCACGCCATACCCTTCAGTCCACACACCTCGTTCCACTTCCAATCGGGTTTCTCTTGCTTTGGGTTGGTTCTTTTTGCTGCCAGTGTTTACATCTCAATATTTACATACGTGGCAGCTAAACATCCGTGCTCGCCAACCGCCGGAGCGCCATGTGTGAGGCGGTTACCGGAGCTCAGAGTGCTCACACGGTGGTGCGGTGAACTCCAGCGGTCCAGCTGACGGAGCAGGGCGAGGAGACGCAGTGACTGGGCGCAAGGGGAGCAGCTGTCGGCTTGTTATCCCCCCCCCCCCCCCGCCGCGGGCATGGGGGGTCTGTCAGCACACATCCTGGTGCAGGGCACACTCCACAAACCATGCGCTCACCAGGGGTCCAAGGACCCCCCCGCGGTGCATACTAATGGGAAATATGAGGTGTGTCTGTATGTGTGTGTGTCTCTGTTTCCATGTGTCCACACATCATTTCACACAATCAGCAGAAATATGCTTTTTAATTGTGATTTAACCTGGTGTGTAACGAAGCTTCTCAGCTATGGAGGTGAAACCGTTGATGATGATGGGAAGAGAAGATACAGTATTCCTCATTATGGTCTGCCTGTGCAGAGAGATAATGCTCACCAGACAGTTTGTCTGAATACATGATACATTACATATGCATGTCTCCATCTCACCCACTGAATATTGCTTTCTGAGTCTAGTGTTTTCTTGACATCTCACCATGTATACTAACATGCACCACACAGAAACACTAATTCACACACACACACACACACACACACACACACACACACACACACACACACACACACACACACACACACACACACACCGCGTCTCGGTATTACACACGCTTTCAGTGTTCTTGCAGTTGATACTGTGCTCCTGGTGCTCTTGCCTCCCCCATCTTATATCCATCACTGCAGAAGTAGTTTATTCTCTCAGAATCTGTACCACACACACACACACACACACACACACACACACACACACACACACACACACACACACACACACACACACACACACACACACACACACACACACACACATACACACACACATACATACACACACACACACACACAAACACACACATGGTACAGGAGCGTGCTAAGTTAATCTCACTCAACCCACTCAAGTGGGTGCATGTCGACACATTGACACTCTCTCTCTCTCTCTCTCTCTCTCTCTCTCTCTCTCTCTCTCTCTCTCTCTCTCTCTCTCTGACACACACACATACCCACACAGACCACTGGAAGAACTGGCAGTGATAAGGCGCTACTGAACTGAAGGGAGGTCTTGTAGGGCTTCCATAAGGCAGACTGCCACTGGGAGTGCCCTGTCAGTACTGATACTAACTACACCTCCCCATCAAATGTCAATCAAACACAGATACACTGCTGCCTGCTAAAAGACTGCTCCATCCTACCAATATTATGTGACCTCCTGCTCAAACACTGCTATCTGCTTAAAGACGCTATGCTTAAACAAGGCTACCTTCTGAACGATGCTTGCAGCTAAATCATTGCCTTCTTCTAATTCAACGCAACGTGCAGCAATGCCCTAATACCTGCTTATATGTTACTACACGCTAATACAGCGCTACCTGCTTGCACGCTTCCATCTGCGAATGACTCACCATGCTATAAGTGAGGCTATTAGAGTTCTCAACGGGCCTGAAATTTCAAGCCTGATCAAAAGACTTCCTAGTGTTGAGTTTAGGAACCAAAGCAGTGGACACTGGACTTGCAATTAGCTTCAGCTACGCCAGCCAGCCGTGTTGAACGAGAAGCGGGGACAGACGAGAGAGAGACCGGCAGATGCACTCTCCTCTGCAGCCGCTCAGTTCATTCGATCAAACAGCACAAGCCAACAAACTCCTCGGGTTCTGACCGAAGACCTTGAGGACTCTGAGAGGCGATTCACCGCCTGAGCAGCCGTGCCCCCCCAAGCTTATTACCTCCATGTCTTAGCTGATCCGACACGCTCTGGTGAACCATGGCTTGCCTGCAGGGGTCTTGGCCAGGTTTGCCCCCTGAGCTGCCTGTGCACATCCAGTGTCAACATTCAGCGGGGAGAGATTGCGTTAATGCATGCCGTGCCGATGGTCAAGTCATGCCCCTGTGTGAGCCAGTATCCCTGTCCGGATAATGGAATGAAGAAATCCGCCGTTGTTGTCGTGTTTTCTTTCGTCCTTGGTGTTCCGCATCATGCAACTCTGTGCTAACCTGTTGTCAGGATGGGAGTGCATCATATTTTGCATTTGTTGCAAATATTCAGATGTGAGCTGTAAGGCTTGGCTGCCCTCATTTATTAATGCGGAAAATAAATCAGCCATCCCCAACATAGGGGAGGATCAGAGATGAAATGCTGGAATATGCGGGCGGCGTTAATGGGGTGTTTCGTAACTTCTCGGTGAAATGTGCTTTTGGCGAGAGCGGCGCACATATGAAGTAGTCACTACTGGGACGTTAACATGCCTGACAGCATCGACATGCCGCGCGCGCGTGTGTGTGTGTGTGTGTGTGCGTGTGTGCGTGTGTGCGTGCGTGCGTGCGTGCGTGCGTGCGTGCGTGCGTGCGTGCGTGCGTGCGTGCGTGCGTGCGTGCGTGCGTGCGTGCGTGCGTGCGTGCGTGTGTGTGTGTGTGTGTGTGTGTGTTCATGCACAATATGAACGTTTGTGTTTGTGGTCGGATCTGTTTTGCTTCAGCCCCTCTTACATCACCCGGTACCCCCCCCTGGGCTCTCTCTGCACTGAGCAGGGCTCTCCTTCTTTACACACGACGCTCACACACACAGCCCCTGCACCGCAGCTCCAGCTATGGGAAATAAATGTGGTTATTATGATGCAAAACTGACGACTCGTCAACTCTGTTTTCACTCAACTGTAGTCCCTAATTGATGTTGTGGGTTTTTCTCCATCATTAAATTATTTCTGCTGTTTTGATCTCAACACTTTTCTGACCACACGGGGGGCCAGCCTTAAACGACGTTGGGAACCAGTGGATAAAGCATTAAAATGTTAATATGTCGATACATATTGAGTTATAAGTGAGCTGAGGACTGAGGTTACTAAGAGAAAGAAATATGCATTGAAGGGGAAGGAAGAGGAAGAGACATTCGCTGCCATTCGTTTGCTCAAACCTTCCATTCTCCTTTGTCTCTGAAACTTTTTCTCTCTCCCTCTCCCCCTCTCTCTCTCTTCTCCCCAGGTTGTTGGAGAACGCGTTGCTCAACGCTGAGGTGAAGGAGGGAGAGATCCTCCCGCCCACCATTCATAAGCTGATGAAAGGCTACAACAAGTACCTCCGGCCTTTCTTTGACAGTAAGGGAACAGAGCAGAAGGCAGGCGCCTCACGAGGGTGGTCTCACACTCCAGGGACCACCACTCTATCCACCTCTCTCTCTGTGTCTCTATCGCTCTTTATCTCTCTCTCATTCTCTCTCTCTCTTGACCTCGCTCTCTACCGCTCTCTATATCACTCTCTTACTCTCTCTAACTCCCTCTCTCTTGCTCTCTCTCCCTCTTTCTCTCGCTCTCTCACCCTCACTTTCTGTATTTCTTTGAGGCACCGAGATGGAAAGGGAAATAGAGTGATTGAGCTAGTGAGAGTGCGGTAGAGACCGGCAGAGAGGGAGTGATGCTGAAGGAGTGAGAACAGCCAACAGAAGGATCAATGACAGCCCGTGCCAGACCCAAAGAAAGCCTTCTGTATTTATCTGTTGATGCTTTGCTCACACACGGTCCGCTCATCATGCGCCCACGTCGGGCAAAGAAGAGAGCAACACTGGTTACATTTTGGATAGAGGAGTGTATACGCTGTGTACACACAGGAATGTTTAGATTACAGGTTATTACATTTTGTTCTTCAGATAGCAGGTAGACAAAATAGAGATCATTGCGAAAACAAAATTTGCCAAATACTTGCAATGTAGCAAAACAAAAATACAACCCGGGGAACACAGCATGCCCCCCTATCACAAGTGAAGCCGTAGCGTCTGGCTGTCCCTTCCCCATTGTAACGGGATTAAGGATTCTCTTTGGTGTTCAGCGGATGGATCGCACATCATCATGACAGCGGGAGACAGTGTTGCCCCAGTAACGTGATGAGATGCCAGGCTTCTGCAGAATCTGGCATGTGTCAATGCATCGCCTTGCACTTTGTATGAATGTGGGGAAAATGTAAAAACTAGGAAACTCACTGGAAGACACAGGTGCTGTATCTTCAACACACACACACACACACACACACACACACACACACACACACACACACACACACACACACACACACACACACACACACACACACACACACACACACACACACACACACACACACACATATATCTATACAGAAATCAGAAAGCAGACACTTTGTCTGGCAGAGTAATTTGGTTTTCAAAGAACCAAAAAGAGAGCTTGTTGAGTGAGAATAGAAGAAGACTGGGGGAGAGACAGGGAGAGAAATCTGCTTTATTCACTGGAATGAAGAGTTGGCAGGAGCAAATCTTTTTCACAGGCCCACACACAATAGAACTACAAAACAGACACGCAGACATACAAATCCGAAAGAAAGTTATCCACGACAGCCACAAAGACAACAGAAAAACCGACAGACATAACAGTTTGGAATTACTCTTCCCTCTCATATCATGTCACGTCATGTCTCGCTCATCCACCATGAACACACACACACACACACACACACACACACACACACACACACACACACACACACACACACACACACACACACACACACACACACACACACACACACACACACACACACACACATATAGACACACACGCACACACACACAGTGTGTACGAACATACAAAGACATACACACCACAACGCACCACAGATAACAACAAAATTCTGTACTACAAGCACATAGACAAAGAATTACACAAGCCAGTACACACACACACACTCGAATGCACAAGCCATTTACAACTACACAAGTGGATTACACTGGGGAGAATTGACTTAGAGTGTCTGCAGTTGACTATGTGTTGTCTCTGTTGTCCTCTCTAGATGGACCCGTATCTGTGGGCATGAGCTTGGACATCGCCAGCATTGACACCATCTCAGAGATCAACATGGTGAGGCTACCCAACATCTCACTCATCACCACCCACCTAGTCTCACCAATCAGACTATAGATCAATGTTATAAAGTTTGAGAGCAGACAAGTAGCATCTGGGTGGACTGCATGTTTCATTTTCTGGCTTCGTATTTGTTTCAGCCAATCATGTTGCCGGAGGCAGAGTGCTGTAACGTGTAATTGGCTATTACAGCGAACACAAACTCGGCCAGCAATAGTAAACTGTTAAATAGTATCTGGAAAGGTTTTAAATTAACACTGTGTGGCCACTGAAATATATTTCTTAAAATCCCCTTCTGACACCTTCATCCACTCAAGCATATTAGCTTCTCTTCAGTACAATATCTCACTATTGACACAGGAAATATGGCGCAACTCCGCCCCTTTTCATATTTTGGTTCCCGGTCCAAGTTCTGTGCTGTCTCCCACCAGATGTTCTGCTATTTCAAAGTAGGAATGCTGGGTTTAAGATTACCAACCATCCAATCCAATAGTCAGACACAAATCAGTAAAGTATAGCCTGTGACTGTATATACTGTACCAACCATAACCCTAGAGTGACCCTTTGAGTCAAGCACCCATTCACACGGCTTGCTGAGTCTTTTTATTGTGCCGCTCTAACTCATCTTCCCAACACTGAGGATGAACCCACTTTTTCATTGAATCAGGATTTGTTCCACTCCTGCGAGTCAGGCAGGATATTAGAAGTATACTTTCTTCTACCCTTGCATGGTGTTACCTCACAACTGAGATGGAATATGCAAGAGGGCCTTTTTTTCCTAGAGTAGGTGGAAGGCTGAGCCGTCTGCTGAGTCCAAAGCAAGACAGCCATATCCTCGCTTCAGGAACACAAAGGGGCTTTGGGCCACGACATCCATTTCATATTCAGCCAAGCATGAAAATATCATACCTTTAAAAAAAGAGCTGACTTGGCCCATTTCCCAGAGAGTCCCTAGGTTTGCAAAACACAAAACGTTCCCTTTCGAGCTCAAAACGATGAACATGCTTGTCATTCAAAACACCTCACCACACCACAGTCGTTTATTCCACTTGTTGTTCCCTTATGCTCCAGGACTACACGGCCACCATCTTCCTGCGTCAGCGCTGGACCGACGAGAGGCTGGTGTTCCAGGGGAACAAGAGCCTGAGTCTGGACGGACGCCTGGTGGAGCTGCTGTGGGTGCCCGACACCTTCATCGTGGACTCCAAGAAGTCCTTCCTCCACGACATCACCGTGGAGAACCGGCTCATCCGCATCTTCCCCAACGGCACCGTCCTCTACGCACTGAGGTCAGGGGTCAGGGTTAAGGTCGAGAGATAGGGCCGTTGTTGTGGGGTGTAAGCCGCTTATGGTGTTGTGTCATGGCTGAGGGAGCCGCGGGTTTATGATGACGTAGGGAGCCTTAACATGACCTCGCCCTCCGCTGTCCGTCGTGTTTGATTCAGGTCTTGCTGTGCTCAGATTGAACCTAAACATGTGGGAACTTTGACCTTGGGGATGACCTTCCAAACCCAAACGCTGTATTGATTCTGTCGATTCTCCAACTCTCTACTTCCAGTAGTCTAACAGCAATGCCTGCGTATTGAGTATTGGAATGCTGTTATATATTGTTTTATCCAAAAGTAAGACATGAGTCCCCAAAGGATTATCCCTCACTAGAGATTATTATGGATTTTGATGAAATACAGAGCCAGGTGAATAGCTTATAGGGAGATATTGAGATTTATAGGATATGATTTGTGGAGGATTTATATAGCTCACACAAAGGGATTCCTACAGCCTGCTGCCATTTTATATGGTTGGTTGTGTTACTTTAATGATATTGCTGTACAACAAGCTGCAAGTGAACGGGGAATTGTTTTGCATGGGTAGCGGGTTCTGGCTGGGTAGAGGGATAAGAAATATGGACGAGACTGATTGAAAACAGGGATTAGTCGTCACATTTTTATGAATGACTCCCATGACACAACATTTAACAACTGAAGGCATACCATGTGCATTTCTGTATGTATTTGTATGTATAGAAGTGCTCCTCTGAACCTCAGGAGAATGAGGAATATTATTAAAAAGTCTGATACGTCTAAGGTGACTAACTGGTGACTAACTGTTGGAGAAATAGAGAAAATATAGATGAGAGACATCAGTACAGCACCTCGTTACTTTTCATCACGCTCAGCAGTCACGGTGCGTCTTGCGTGCTTGGCTTTAAACTGTCCTTCGGGGGTTCCAGAGTAAGAGTCGACAGAACTCGAAGTAGAAGTAGTCCATTTTATTATTCCCTATTAAATTTTTAAAAGTCGTAAAGGGATTCTCCAGGGCAGTGGATGGATGAAATAATAATATATTGGTGTTTCCCTGAGGAAATACAGATGGCAACAGACAAGCCAAAATATGTTGGTGACATTGTGGGTAGAGTAGCTTAGGGAACAGTTAGGATAGGAAATATTCTTACACTGTTCGATGTCAATGCACTTAACCACTCCACAGTATCAACAATTGATCTACAACCTGCTCACTGCTGCTCTCTCTCTCTCTCGCTCTCTCTCTCTCTCTCTCTCTCTCTCTCTCTCTCTCTCTCTCTCTGTCTCTGTCTCTCTCTCTGTCTCTGTCTCTCTCCTTATGTTTCCAGGATCACCACCACGGTGGCCTGCAACATGGACCTCACCAAGTACCCTATGGACAAGCAGACGTGCACCCTTCAGCTGGAGAGCTGTGAGGACCCTCTTATATTTACCGTTACCTAGATATGGGCCCTACCAGGGGGAGATTAGGGTATCCATGGCCTGGAGCAATCCACCAACCCCCTTACTGCGCCCAACATGCTCAGCCCTTATTGAATTACATGTGTGTGTGTGCTTTGTGTATGTGTGTTTGTGTGGGTGTCATTAGAAAGAATGTTATGAACCCATTACAGCTACTATAGATATAACTATAGGTATGGTCATATAGTATTGTCATATATATAATATACACACACACACACACACACACACACACACACACACACACACACACACACACACACACACACACACACACACACACACACACACACACACACACACATACACAAACACATATGTACATATATATATATACATCCATTACCAGCTTTGAGACAGGGAAAGGAGGCTAGACTGTGATTCGCTGGGGAAGACGATGTGTGGGCGGGCGGGTTTACATCAAATAAAAGTGGGGGAAAAAACAGGGATCAGATGAATCAGTGGCTCAGATCTTCAAATCCATCGGCACGCGAATGGGTGAGTATATATGTATGTGTGTGTGTGTGTGTGTAGCTGCATGTATGTATATGTGTGTGTGTGTGTGTGTGTCTGTCTGTAAGAGTTGCTATTTGCAGTCATTGGGCAATTTTGATATGAAAGAAAGAGAGAAAAGACAAGTGAGAGAAAGGAGGAAGAGAGATATACATAAAAGGCAGACAGACAGACAGACAGACAGACAGACAGACAGACAGACAGACAGACAGACAGACAGACAGACAGACAGACAGACAGACAGACAGACAGACAGACAGACAGAGACAAATGCAGACAGAAAGAGAGAAATACAGAAAGACAGACAGAAATACAGACAGACAGAGAAAAATGCAGACAGACAAAGAAAGGGAGATCAATACAGACAGCTAGAAAGTGAGATAAATACAGACAAAGATAAAAAGAGAGGAATAGAGACAGTGAGAGAGAGCGTAAAGAGAGGAAGAAACAATCGTTCTGGCGACAGAATCAGTGCAACATAACTCATTCCCTTCCTCCCACAGGTTTGTCTGTCACAATTGATTTGATTGCCGCCACGGCAACATAACTAGGCCAGGGCTGTAACACTGTAAACACAACTCAGTGTAAAAGCTGTCCCCCTAATCCTCGGCCATCCCCAATAACATCTCCTCGCCTCTCTCTCTGCCTCGTGGTAAAAAAAAACACTCGTCTTGGTTCTCATAAGACGGGAGGCCTCAGAAACAAGCTGCGGGCAGCAAAGTGTGTCTGAGTGTGTTTCTCCTTTCTTCTCTGTTGCTGTAAGAAGCCAGGGAGAC
The DNA here is from genome assembly GCF_031168955.1 of Gadus macrocephalus. Classification (NCBI taxonomy): domain Eukaryota; kingdom Metazoa; phylum Chordata; class Actinopteri; order Gadiformes; family Gadidae; genus Gadus; species Gadus macrocephalus. The sequence goes on along the minus strand of NC_082396.1, from coordinate 12,241,683 downwards.
CACCACATCCTTTCATTTCAGATTGCCGTAATCATACAAAGATCTATTTGTACTGCTCTGAGACTAAGTGTTTCTTGTTTGAAGAATTCTCGAACTTAGGAGTAGATACAAACATTTATATAATTATATTGTATTATATAACCTTTCAAAGGATCTTTTTTTCAAACGCACTCAAAGCGAGTTATAATAACAAAATAAATAAAAAATACTATCCCCTCCGCTCCCTTCGAACAATGGGATGTCTCGCCGCTTTGTGCAACCGGCGGCATCGGCGTTGTGCCTAACGAGGGGTCGGCTTAGCTCAGGAGGTAGAGCAGTTGTCTTTTAACCAGAAGGTTGCTTGTTCGATCCCCAGCTCCTCCTGGCTGAGTGTTGATGTGTCCCTGAGCAAGACACGTAACCCTAACTGCTCCTGACAAGCTGGATGTTGCCTTCTATGGTTGGCCGTCGGTGTGTCAATGTGTGTATTAACCGATGTAAGTCGCTTTGGATAAAAGCGTCTGCTAAATGCCCTAATTGTAACGAGCTCTCTGTCAAAACGTTGAAAGCAGCTTGGAGGTGCCATGACGATCCAGGCAAGGTGTCCTGACGCCAGCCGACGCCATGTTTCTGAAGGCTCCGTGCAAACAGACAAAACCGACAAGCGTACATTCTCCATGGCGAACGCTAGCGTCAACTCACCGCTCATAAACGTTGACATCATTCATAAAGGTGTGTCGCCATAGGCACCCACAGAGAACGCCCCTCTATAAGTGTGTGAAACAGCTCGTTTAACCTCAATTCTTAGCGGTGTGTCGCCATAGGCGACACACCGCTTTCCGTGGAGCCCCGTGGTTAACCAAACTTTACCATCAAACTTTACAAAGATAAACATATCTGTCACTCGTTCCTTTTGGCCGGCCATCAGAGGAGAGCACCCTACCGCCCGACAACCTGAACTCCGACCCCCCTGTCCAGCCAACAATGGCGGGGTTCATTCTTATCTTCATCCTTTTATCTTCTCTCTTTCCCTCTCTGGCGGTGTTTCTCCCACTCTCTGCCTTCGTCCCTTTCAATTTAAAGCCTCTATCCCCCTCTGTGCTCTTCTCTAGCCACTGTCTCTCTCTGTCAGTCTAAGTGTTGGGTATGTCTGTCAGTTTGTGATGTTCCACTGTTGTCTCTGGGCTTGCTGTGTAAAGTTATTGGTGGCCAACACTCCATTGTAGTGAATTTAGCAGATTTTCTCTCTCTTTCTCTCTGTCTTGCCCTCTATATGTCTCTCTGTCTCACCCTCTATCTCCCTCCTCTCTCTCTCTCTCTCTCTCTCTCTCTCTCTCTCTCTCTCTCTCTCTCTCTCTCTCTCTCTCTCTCTCTCTCTCTCTCTCAGTGCAAAGCTCAAGTGGTTATTTTTCATAACTCCATGCCAAAAGTTGCTCCTTCAGACATAAGTCTGGTTTGGACAGAAATCTGGCGGGGCATTTAGATTAGGATTTGTGTGGCTTATGTCTGGTAAGAAAGTGAATCTTTCGTCAGAAAATCCAGTTTGCTCTTGAGGTAAATCCTCACACCAATGAAAAATGGAAAGGAAGTGCCTTTGGGTTGTGATTGAGTCTCACCTTCAGCAAATCGTCCTGTTTTCACTGTCCCAAAGTAGATTGGACTATGTTGCGTACAAGAGAGTAATGCACTCCTTGGAGATTTGTCTTCACTGTGGTATATCGCCGTGTTGTTCAAAAGTTTGGACGCTGCTTCTTAAAAATTTAGCATTGTAAGATTGCGAGTCAGAGGAATGGTTGATCTGGTTAACAGGGTACAATAACAAGGAACACTGGTATTTTATTTCTTCCTCGCCAAAGCCTTCCTCACCACTCGTCAGAGAACTCCCCTTCAAGTAGCTTGTACCTATTGATCATCGCCTGGTGCTTAACGAAGGCATTCCACAGAGAAGGATTCTGAATGAATGAGTGATGATGTGATGACTGAATGATGGATGAGGGATGAATGAATGATGGACAATGGTAACCCAGAGGTGCACTACCAAACTCCTCATCCCTGCAGCTCTAACGCCCTCTTTAGATCATTAAGGGTAATGCACCACCTTCATGTGGCTGCGTCCGAAGTCATGGTGGCAAACATGACCCAGCAAGGCCAGAGAGAATTCGAGTCGGACAGTGAGAAATGCAGACAGACAGAGATAAATGCAGACCCACAGAGAGAAATGCAGACAGACAGAGAGAAATGCAGACAGACAGAGAGAATGCAGACAGGCCGAGAGAAATGCAGACAGACAGAGAAAAATGCAGGTAGACAGAGAGAAATGCAGAGCGACAATGAGAAATTAAGACAAACAGAGAAACCAATTCGACCTAGAGGGAATCTGCAGCTGTCATTGCAAGTTTAATATGTTTAAGTAAATTAAACAAAAGACAGCTATAGGAGAAAAACATGCACCCAAAAACAAAATTATTAAACCACAGCCATTCAAGGTATAATTAAAGTTATTCATCAACTATGCGAACATAAGAGTAATTGAGATGCAGGCAAGAGCTGGAGACCCAAAGGGAGGTATCTTTGGAGGTCTGTTTGACAAACTGTCGGCCACTGGCTGTTTATCCAGATTTAAGATGATTGGCATGAAGCAACACATTTAAACGACCTGAAGCACATTTCTGTAGCGGGTTATGCAGTGCTAAATGTCTAAAGGAAACTTATAATAACGAGTTGTTGCTTTGTTTGTGTGTTTTCCTTGGCCTGGTCAGGGGGCTACAACATCAACGACCTGACCTTCCACTGGACCAGGGGGAACGAGTCTGTGAGCGGGCTGGACACCCTGAAGCTGGCCCAGTACACCGTGGAGGACCACTACACCTCTGTCTCTGAGGCCATCTATGAAACCGGTGAGGCTGGCCTCTTCCACATAAAAGTGTCCTCGCTTAGTTGTATTACTTTATGTTGTTCTTTATTGGTGAGTGCTAGTGGCTGCAAAATCACAGTGCGGCCAAAAGTCCCAGTATTAAAATTGCCACAGCGCCAACCCATTGAGATGATAAATAAATAATATCGGTCTATCATAAACCCCATCAAGTTCAACATTCAGTTTTATATTCACTGTAATAGAACGCTGACGGCATTGAAATCCTAATTTCAGGCTTCAGTGCAAAACCAGTAACCAGTACACCAAACCATCTGTCTCCTCCTAGGCCACTACCCCAAGCTGGTGTTCCACTTCGAGCTGAAGAGGAGCATCCTCTACTTCATCCTGGAGACCTACGTGCCCTCCAGCCTGCTGGTGGTCCTCTCCTGGGTCTCCTTCTGGATCTCACAGTCCTCCGTCCCTGCTCGCATTTGCATAGGTAACCACAAACCTTAAGGAGACGGTCTTCACCACATCCAATGGTGGATTCCATGCGATCCCTACACAGATCATCCATTTGAATCCCATCGTATGGGAAATTATGTTGACTTGCTAGTAGATGCTTTTAACCAAAGTGACTTGTAATCGGTTTTCTTGATACATGTCTTTAATGATCAGGAACCTTTTCGACAGGGAGGGGAACACCCTAATCAGACTAGAATGATCTGCCCCTAACCAAACCATTTATAGCATTACAGTGTACATTAGCTTAGCATGGGATAGCATCGCAGTGTACATTAGCATTGCACGGAACAGCATAGCAACAGCTCTAAACCTCAATGTCATTTAAAGTCACAGTATGTAACATTTCAACTAGCTCGTAGCTTAAAATAACCTGGACAAATCTGTAGCCAATGCCAAAAAATATTGGCCAGCTCGTACCTCCCACTTTGTTCAGAGGAATTTTACTATCTACACACCTGAAACCCCTCCAACTCACGTCACTCAGTCAGCCAAGCTATGCAACATTTGTAACACGATGCACAGCCAGTTAGTGTGGACTGAACACTATCATTGAGACGGTTTTCTTTATTCTGAAAGTATCCTGCTCACTCACTGGTCCTGAGCACACTCTTACACATTGCGACTCTAACGCGCACCCAATGTATCCAACCGAGAGTCCTGCACTGTCCTTGCTCAGAGTTGACTAGTTTTGTTCCTCCATCACAATGTGTGCGACCCTTGTCTCGTTGGCGACCAGGGGTGACCACGGTGCTGACCATGACCACCCTGATGATGGGGGCCCGCACCTCGCTGCCCAACGCTAACTGCTTCATCAAGGCCATCGACGTGTACCTGGGCATCTGCTTCAGCTTCATCTTCGGGGCCCTCATCGAGTACGCAGTGGCCCACTTCTGCACGCTCACCTACACCGAGTCCATGGTAGGCAGGGGGCTGTTTGTTTTTTATCAATACGATGCTACGGTCACATCAGTCAAAAGGCACTGTGGCCGTCTGTCACGTGGGGTCAGACTGAGGTTAGGGTGTCATATGGTTTGGGACTCCTCGTCCTTGTCATCGTCATGGTGATCCTCATCATCATCATTATAGTAATTAATTGTTATTTCTTTATATCAATTTCTTAGTTGTCTTATTGCTTGTTTTTTTACACATAACTTTTCTACTGCAACTATTTTATTTTGTTTTTCAAGAATATAATGCAACCACGCAGGAGTCAATCCATCCAGGGTTTCCTTATGATATAGCTCTAGCTGTACCTACAACTCAAGCCCCTGAAGGTTGCTACGGGGAAAACGTACATTGCGCCGGTTAAAGTCAAGCCTCAAGGCTAGCCCGCTAGCGTGTTCTCCCCGAGGTTTGCATCGCTTTAGGGTCTTTACGTCTGAACCGTTCCCTTCTCCCACCGCAGTACGGCCACCACATGCATGATGCATTCGACGACGAGATGAACGGCATCATCACCACCATCGCCAGCAACTCCAACCGGGCCAAGAGACGCAAGGAGGCCAACGCCGCCGCCAACGCCGCCGGCGCTAACGCGGCCCCGGTGGAGATCGCCCTCACCCCGTCCAGCCCCTCAGGGAGCGAGCCCAGGCTGGAGGCCCCGCCCGAGGTGCCCCGCCACTGGTGCTTCACCGTGCTGGCCGTCCTGCGCAAGGTGCTCCGGCGGGCCATGAACTGCTGCCACGTAGAGAACCCCCACTACATAGACAACTACTCCCGGGTCACCTTCCCCCTGTCCTTCGTCATGGTCAACCTGCTCTACTGGACCTACTACCTGTACTTCTAGCGGGACGCTCGCTAAGGGCGGGCTCTCGGGTTTGGGGTCGGTAGGGCAGTGTGCTGCACTATGTAGGGAGATAGTGTGTGTGTGTGTGTGTGTGTGTGTGTGTGTGTGTGTGTGTGTGTGTGTGTGTGTGTGTGTGTGTGTGTGTGTGCGTATGTGTGTGTGTGTGTGTGTGTGTGTGTGTGTGTGTGTGTGTGTGTGTATGTGTGTGTGTGTGTGTGTGTGTGTGTGTGTGTGTGTGTGTGAGGTTTTGTTCACCGTTCTGTTATTTTCCGTATTTTTCCACCATGTGGTGTGTGTGTGTGTGTGTGTGTGTGTGTGTGTGTGTGTGTGTGTGTGTGCGTGGTCCCTGTCTGGTGAGTTGGCCGTATCTGTATGGGTCGGGGCAAAGACAATGTATTCCGATTCATCGGGGGCGATTCCCGCGGGAGAAAAGTAGTGATGAATAATTTTCCTAATCTTAATTTTGTAATCAATTGGCCGATGGTGATGTCTTCATTGCATAACAACAGCTGTGTCAGGGTTAACTGTAGCCTGAATCAATGCGCGTTGAGACTGTGTGTACAGATGGTATTGCAATGGCGTGTGTCTGTTCACGAGACATATCTTGTGGCCTTGATCCATTCAGTATTGTGTTATGTCAATTGCTACCCGGATGGTTGCCATGGACGCCAGTGCTGTTTTATCCAAATCTGTATCAATGTAGGATTTTGGTTTGATAATGGGTCTGTTTGTTTGTTTACCGGTCTGTTTGTTTGTTACCTGTGCCCCCCCACCCCCCCCCCCCCAGGCCAAGATATTTGCAATAAGCAGGTGCAGGCTAAATCCCCCCAGGGGGCAGGGGGGCAGGGGGGCAGGCCATGTGCAGCGCGTATGGTGTGCTGAGCTGGGCTAGCCAGACCCCTAGGTTCATGTGAGACACTGGAGTGTGGTGGAGGGTGCAGTATTTCAACAGGATGTCATCATCGGTGCATTATTCAGAAAGTGCACAGGGTCAGCCTCTGGCTTGAGGGCGTCTCGTGGCGTTTCGTCTCTGATCGTAGCGTAGCGGTGTGGGTCCGCTGTCGTCCGGGCAACAAGAGAGAGCACGTACCGCTCTGCATTCTGGGAAGACAAAGATTACAATTCACTCTTTTCGGTTCATCTTCTTTTTGAATGAATCCCCTTGACCGTGGAGAATTTTTTCCGTCTTTTATTTTGGTTGCTTTCTTTCAATGTATTCAAAGCATCGTTCTCTGTCAGCATGCAGTGACGAGATTGAACATTACAAATTTCAAAGTGATGAAATCCGGATCAATCAGTAATGCATGTTTATTTCCTACTTCTATCCAGTCATTTCTGTTCCATCCTCATGCTCAATTAATGCAAGAAAATATTTAATGATGCAACCGGCCATAAAGACAAAGACGAGTCTCTATAGTTTCAACACAAATTGCTTTTCATTCGTTATGTACAGAGTATGATACCATAATTTACCCACACAGGAATTTGCATTGTTAATTGAAAGGCATTAATATTACTCTTCATACAAGTTTTGATTTATTATTTTAAAGTTCAATCAAATAGAAGTCAAACACAGACTTGCTTTACTACTGATTTCAAATTAATATCTTCTTTAATTCCTTTTTATGCCTGATTATGACTTCCTGCTAATGAGCTTTTGATTTATATCTTATATTTTCTGCATGCTTATGATGTGTCATCTTCTTTTTCATTTTTTTGCATTTAACTCCCTCTCTGATAATTAACAATTAATTTCAGGAATGTTATGCCTATAATCTTGCCGATGTCATTATCATTGATTCAATGGAATTACATTTTTTGAACCACGTTTGCATTGAAATGATGTGTTTGTAGGATACAGAGACTCTTTCTACATCCAAACGTATGAACATTGAAGCTCTATGGAATAACGCTCTTCAGAATGAGGTGAATGACGACTCAATGAAAGGAATAATGTGAATATTGACTTAGACTTAAAGATCTGATAGGACTTGGACTAGTTAACTTCTTGCAGAATAAAACTGTTGATGAGAGCCACAATATAGCCAAAGAACAACAGGTCACAATCCACTAGGATACAAACTCAACATTTCCTCATCTGCCGATGCGGTCACCCTTGACCATTGGAAGGGTTCTTGAAAGCATGATTCAACAGCAAAATCTTCAGTGCTTCACACATTGAAGGGACACCTATTTGAGTTGGTGAGTGACGTTTAAGGAAGGGTGGGGCTTTGAAGAACAAGAAAGATGTAAAACGGCCGTTTAGGAAATATATATATATTTTTTTCTTTTCTGGAAAAGTGGACAATTGTCAAAGGCGAATGGAAAAAATGGTACACTACACATTTTTTTCTGTTCTTGGACAACGTCAAGTAGAATCTTCCGATATTGTTGGTTGTTTATCTAATTGTTTTGGCACATCTTCCAGTGACATGTATTTATATTATATAATGTTATGAAGGAATTTTGGTTGGCTTAAGCTATGTACAAATGTAATAACACTATGCATGGAAATTTGATGTATGAATACTAATCATAGTAATAAAAATTGTAAAACTTGCAATATATTGTCAGATTTACTCAAATGCTGTAGAAGGTAGCAATATATGTTTAGTATTTAACACAAAAAAAACAACATCCAGGGGTTCTGAGCAGTGGGTAGCAGCTGATAGATTGAAGATTATACGGAAGCACTTTAGTTGTAAACAACTCAGGTTTCCTAATAGAAACTATTAGTGCATACACATTCAGATGGGATTCAACCCGGGGGATTTGGTTAAAGACATTTATAAAATAAATACACGCACACACACACACACACACACACACACACACACACACACACACACACACACACACACACACACACACACACACACACACACACACACACACACACACACACACACACACACAAACATTAACACTCAAATTAGGTGAATAAACAACTAAATAGATGCCTGCTGTGAAGTTTTTCCAACCAAAAAGCGCTTTTCATCTAGACAAATAAGACTCATGTTGTAAATGCACCCTTAATGAAAGATTCCCCTTTAATTCCAATTAACCAGATCGCTTTAAACAGGTTGAACGAGTTCAACCTTTTATTCTGGCTGAGGAGGAGCTTGATAATCAATCGCACATTTGGAACTAAGATTTTAATCTAAACTGTAGACCAAGACCAAACACATTAAGATGCATTAATTTACTCGACAGGTTGATGCTTACTTCTAACAGAATCTTGGATGTTGACTTATTTTGTGAAAATCCATCACATGATGATTACATAACACATAGCAGGGGGGAGAGCCACAATATAGCCAAAGAACAACAGGTCACAATCCACTAGGATACAAACTCAACATTTCCTCATCTGCTGATGCGGTCACCCTTGACCATTGGAAGGGTTCTTGAAAGCATGATTCAACAGCAAAATCTTCAGTGCTTCACACATTGAAGGGACATCTATTTGAGTTGGTGAGTGACGTTTAAGGAAGGGTGGGGCTTTGAAGAACAAGAAAGATGTAAAACGGCCGTTTAGGAAATATATATATATTTTTTTCTTTTCTGGAAGTGCGTCTGTTGGTGGTTTGATCCCAGCTACAGGAGCTCTACAAAGACCCATCGGAGGTCTGTTGGCCCAGCGCTTCCCTGAGTCGCAGCATCCCTTCCCAGGGAAGAGACAGGAGGCCAGACGTCCCTATGGTTGGTTTTCGTTGTTTACATTCGTATAGCTTTTCTTCTATGTTCATGCGCCTATGTTTGATAGCGCTGTGTATGTGTGTGTGTGTGTGTGTGTGTGTGTGCGTGTGTGCGTGCGTGCGTGCGTGCGTGCGTGCGTGCGTGCGTGCGTGTGTGTGTGTGTGTGTGGACATGGATTAACGGACAGGCTTGGGAGCCTAGGGGCCTAGGTGTGCAAGGGGCCCTGGATTGGCCAGACACATTTATATTAGAAGGGTAAGCTATTAAAAAGGGTTAGCTATTGGCCAAACAAGTATCATTAAGAATGTAAGCAGCTGATTCTTCAGTAGCAATACTTTTTTGTAGTTAAGGCTGTCTCAATGCTTTTATACTCAAAATGTTTTTGGGGGGCCTCAAACAAGTAGTAGCCTAGGGACCAATGACCACCTTAATCCGCCGCTGTGTTTGTGTGTGTGTGTTTTCAAACTTATGTTCAAATATCAATATGATAGAAGTTGATAAAAGACAACACAGTGAGTGTTTATGTACATGTTTTGGGTATAAAACGTAGATCGACTCAGAAACAGCTTACGGACGTGTGAACCAATTTCATATTGTGACTTTGTAAATATAGTATGTTATACACTTGTAATAAAGGAAGCATTTTATTTTAGTCATTTCAACTTTAGCTCATTATAGGCTTCTGCTAAGAGTGTAATCGAAACAATCTGGTTGTCCGCGACAACACCACAACACCCAGCGGAACCTCCGGTGGACCATTATGACATCACAATGCCCACTCCCCTATATAAGTCACCGCTCCTCAGACCAGTGCTCAGTGCTGATCAGAGAGTCGAGCGTAAGCATTACCTTGTAATCACTGAGCAAGCACAGCAGCGTTTTACCCAGGTAGCGTTTGCTCTACTATTGAGCAAGCAAACGATGGGGAGGAGACGTGTGAGGAACCGGAAGAGGCTACCGAAACCTGAGGACCTCATCCACCAGGAGAGTCTCCACCAGGAGGGTCTCCACCAGGAGTCCCTCCAACAGGAGGGTCTCCAACAGGAGGGTCTCCACCAGGAGGGTCTCCATCAGGAGAGCCTCCACCAGGAGGGTCTCCATCAGGAGAGCCTCCATCAGGAGGGTCTCCACCAGGAGTCCCTCCAACAGGAGGGTCTCCACCAGGAGGGTCTCCACCAGGAGGGTCTCCACCAGGAGTCCCTCCATCAGGAGGGTCTCCAACAGGAGAGCCTCCACCAGGGGTCCCTCCAACAGGAGGGTCTCCAACAGGAGGGTCTCCAACAGGAGGGTCTCCATCAGGAGAGTCTCCATCAGGAGCGCCTCCACCAGGAGTCCCTTCACCAGGAGAGCCTCCACCAGGAGGGTCTCCACCAGGAGTCCCTTCACCAGGAGAGCCTCCATCACGAGAGTCTCCCCCAAGAGACTCTCCACCAGGAGAGACTCAAACATATGGTAATCATCGTTTACCTAAGCAGACACCTGGTCACAGACAGCGGTGAGGGACTCCAACCGGAGGGTCTCCAACCAGAGGGTCTCCAACCAGAGGGTCTCCAACCAGAGGGTCTCCACCAGGAGGGACTCCAACCGGAGGGTCTCCAACCAGAGGGTCTCCAACCAGAGGGTCTCCACCAGGAGGGACTCCAACCGGAGGGTCTCCAACCAGAGGGTCTCCAACCAGAGGGTCTCCACCAGGATGGACTCCTCCAACGGGAGGGACTCTACCAGGGGGGTCTCCAACCGGAGGGACCACAACCAGAGGGACTCCAGGCGGAGGGACTCCAAGAGGAGGGACTTCATCAGGAGGGTCTCAACCAGGAGGGACCCCACCAGGAGGTTCCCCAACCAGAGGGTCTCCAGCAGGAGGGTCACTACCAGGAGGGACCCCACCAGGAGGGACCCCAACAGGAGGAACTCCATCAAGAGAGTCTCCACCAGGAGAGTCTCCACCAGGAGAGTCTCCACCAGGAGGACCTCCAAGCAGAGGCCAGGCTACCTCCGAGACCGGACGGGACATCAAAGAGCCTCAAACATATGGTGATCACGGTTTACCTATGCGGCCCTATGATCAGCAGACACCTGGTCACAGACAGTGGTGAGGGTCTCCAACCAGAGGGTCTGCACCAGGAGGGACCCCCACATGAGGAAACCCCACAGGAGGGTCTCCAAGAGGAGGGTCTCCAACCAGAGGGTCTCCAGCCAGAGGGACTCCAACCAGAGGGACTCCAACCAGAGGGTCTCCAAGAGGAGGGTCTCCAACCAGAGGGTCTCCAACCAGAGGGTCTCCAGCCAGAGGGACTCCAACCAGAGGGACTCCAACCAGAGGCTCTCCAAGAGGAGGGTCTCCAAGAGGGGGGTCTCCAACCAGAGAGTCTCAACCAGGAGGGACCCCAACATGAGGAAACCCCACAGGAGGGTCTCCCCCAGGAGGGACTCCAAGAGGAGGGAGAGGTGAGTAGGGAGAGGACACGGGTACAAACCGCACATGAAAACTTTTTGTGTGCAGATGCACTTTTTTATTCTTATAAACTTGTGGTTGTACATAATTAAAATAAGTTAAGGTCAAACTGACTTTTTTAAAGAAGTGCTGGCAAAGGCATGCGCACACACACACGATTAACCACATTTACTATCAGTACTATCAGTAAAAATACATTTGTACATTTTCTTAAACTTTATCTACTGATAAAACATCCAAATGACTGATTTAGACTTCAGCGTATTTTTGCCATGTTACGTCTCTGGCCAGCGGAACCTCTATGACATCATGAGGCCCTGCTCCTCTGTATAAGTCACCGCTTCTCAGTCCCTTGTGCTTATTGTATCAACTTAATGTCACACATAATATCTCAATCATAGACCTGCACTCACACACACTCACACACATACACACACAGACCCACACGTATGCACATATGGGTTGATGCAGGTGCATCCCTAATCAACAGTGTGGTATCCTGTTTTAACATACGCTGTGTGTTGTGTCCTAGATGGTGAGGACACCGGGGGTCTTGGAGGCTGAGGAGGACATGTTAGAGCTGGAGATGCCAACTGACAATGGCAACCACCACGTTGTCGTCTGTCAACGTCCCATTGACGCCGTGGTCTTGATCCTCAACCAGGATCAACCTCCAGCCACCGCCCTGCCAGGTGTAGTAGCGATCGAGGAGAAACCTTTTGTCGTTATGGGCTGTACAGAACCTGTGGCTCCCCCTAACAACACTGAGATCTCCGTCACACCCAACGAAGAAGGGGAGGAACCTGTAAAGGAGCCCAAAAGGAAGAGCCTCGGGTGGAGATTCCTCAATTGGCTCAGTGTGGTGAAGGAGAAGGAGCCAAACAATAAGAGGAACGCCGGGACCTCCCTGAAGGAGGACACGGAGGAACACCTCATCTCCAGCAGTGAGTCCTTTTGAATAACCTTGGCTAACTGTGAAATCCAACGCATTTCATGATGCCACTCGGGATGTTGTGGTGTGTGGCAATGCTCTTGCATTCTTTTAAATCTTCTTACGTGTCCATGTTGTTCTGCAGAAGCGTATAAACGTCAGGCAGCTTTGCTCAGTACAAAGCTCTCGATGGCTGAGGGAGGGCAGATGAGGATGAAGATCCACCGGGCTGAGCGCCGGGAGCAGAAGGAGGCTCAGAGGCTGAAGGAGGAGCAGCGCTACGAGCAGTGGGCTGCTGAACGGGGCCTCAGCTATGCAGGAGAGGGGCCAGCAGACGGGCCTAAGAAAAGGATGACCAGATTGCAGAAGGTGTCTTTGGGGTGTGTTACTGTTTATTGCTTAATATGAGAAGATATGAGGCTTCAGCGTCAACAGAAACCTGATTTCTTTCAACCTTGTTTCGTTTGCATTTCCAGATTGGTCGCCCTGTGCCAATAAGCCGATCCCCTCCATCCGGCCACCCCTGGTGCGGGTCACCTGTACATATATACATAGAAGCATAATAAAACTCAAAGAAATACAAAAGAACAATAAAGAATCGAAGACAACATAGCTCTATGGACCAATCTCCCATGGCCATGGGATCCCCATCATCTCAGGGCGTCTTTCACAGGACAACAGGCCAAGCAAAAGAGCATCTCAAAAGGGAAGGACCAATAGTATGTTTCCACTGCCTGTCTGTGTATATACATTTGTATTCGACTGTACTATTTTTATTTGATGACAATAATATCTAATAAAAATTTCTTTGAGAAAGCTTGTCATCTTGTGTTTTTTTTTAGATGTATTCAAATATCTTATACTCAATGGCAGACCCACTCTCTTTGACACACACGTGTGCGAGCGTGTACAAACAAACACAACAGCAGGAAGGAATCTGCTTTTTGGCCCAACTCCAAATTCCTTCCAGACAGATGCCATGACCCTCTGCCTTGTTTGATGTAATTGTTGTATTATGATTATTATGATTAGGGGGAACCCTTGGACCTTCTCTCATGGATGAAGTGTTTCTTTTTACATAAAGAAATTGTTTAAACAAACACCTGCACTGTTTTGAGACAACGGCCAGCAGTTTGTGTTTCACTCAAGGGCCCTGTCTTCAGGGGATCAATGAGGCAGTATTTAATGTTGCTAATTTAAACTATGTCACCACAGCAAGATAAAACATTGGCATTTTGAATAAGTGAAAAGAAGATCATGTAATAATAAACAAACTTATGGAGACGGGGGCTTGTTTGTGTGTGTGCGTGTGTGTGGGTGTTGTCGCAAGCCGGCAAGGTGAGCGAACCACCTCCTTCCAAACAGGACACCATTTCGTGGGGAAAAAACAGAAAGGCATGTTTTATTCCAAACTCAAACATACAGTCTCTCGCTGAGGAAACACAAAAGAACGTAAAAACCTGGGAGGAATCAACGGTCCCATCCTTCGTGGGTGGAATCCCCGTCACCCACGAGGACCGGACTCTCCTTACAGGAGCAACATGGCTGGGAGAGCCCTGAATGAGTGCAGAAGCAGGCTATTTAAGCCCTGCTTCTGCACCTGGTCCTCAGTTGCTCTGCATGTCCTTAATTGGCCCGGGCCGGGTTGCCACACTCCTCCACCCTTTGTTGAAGCCTCGGCTGGCCTTTCGGAGGAGCGGCAGGCCGGCGTGTAGCATGGCTGCTTCTGCTGCCGGCGTGGCTCGTTTTGCGGCCTCATCCCTCTTGGCCTCGTCCCTCTTGGCCTCGGGCCGTCACCCACGAGGACCGGTCTCTCCGTACAGGAGCAACATGGCTGGGAGAGCCCTGAATGAGTGCAGAAGCAGGCTATTTAAGCCCTGCTTCTGCACCTGGTCCTCAGGTGCTCTGCATGTCCTTAATTGGCCCGGGCCGGGTTGCCACAATGTGCATATGTGGTGTCAGGGACTGGGGATGTTCTTAAGGGATTATTATGCAGTCTTTCAGTATAAACCAGTATTGACTGGTCTAATTAATGTGACATTATTGTCTTTATGTCAGATCACACCAGTTAATTCCCCACACAACACTGTTCGGACAGGTAAGGACATTGAGTGCAGAAATAAATAGAACCACAGCAGGGAAGGCAAACAGAATGAGGATATTACAGTTGGTCTGCTCAAAGCGTATTTGTGTATATACTTTTGTTGTTATTTGTGACATCTGGTGGTGCAGTAGTTAGTAAGTTCTATGTAAAGTTCAGCAGTTTGGTCACGAAGAGTTATATTGACTTTAATATACCAGAAAATTCCGTAGGGATGTGTTAGTTATCGATTAACAGATGAAAGTTTAATCAGAAAGTTCTACCTACGTGCAGCAAAAACCTTTTTTTTTTTTATTGCTGCTACTTTCAGTCTAATCCCCAGCATTTTCTTTTTAGAATTTGACCTTTGAAAACCGAGCAGAAAGTACGACAGTATGACTTTAAAGAGCCATCAAATGATTAACTGGTGGATGATGGAGATACTTGTCAAAGCGAGTGTCTCTCGCATCCACCTTCGTCAATCAGAGACCAAATCGCTGAGACGTTTTGAAAGCATTACAAATAAAAGGCCTGCGATGGCTGGTGCCAGAAAGCCCTGTAGCATTCTGGGTAAACATCCACACAAGCCAATTCTTTACTGGAACAACATGATTGAACGGTCAATTAATCATTCATAAATGCATTACTGAAATCATGAGCTTTTAGCTTGGGGCCATTCCTTCTTCAAATCAACATCTGTATCTGAAGTTTAGAGGCTGTCTCAAATCCCTTTTCTTAAATAAGACTTGCAATTGATTGTTAAGATTTCATATTTCAAAGGAAAATAAACAGCCAAAAAGAAGGACACAGTTCTAGAATACAATTTTCTTCCTGAGGAAACAGGTTTTATTTTCAGATGCTGTTGCCTGTATTTGTCTCAGTAAATCTCATTATTAAGTATGTTTTCTGTAGACATCTGCTATCGCTTCAGAACAGGATTTGATCTGCTCTCGATTTCATGGACTTTAACCATCAACATATGACATTATTTATTCATTATTTTGAGGTTACCGTTTCCTAACTTTATTAGAGAGCACCTTTTCCTCGCAAAGGTACATGGAATAAATGTGGGAATCAGACACCAATTACAAAGAATGAGATGTAAGTCTACCATAGTCATTAATATCATATCAGGGGTGTCTTTGTTTAAAATCAGCAAAGAATCCAAGGCAAGGTTAAAATTATATAAAATAATTTCATTTACATGACCAACTGTCATAGAGTTAGGCCGTTTTCTTTTGAGATCCATCTCAAAATATTACCAGTTGAATGTCAATTGTGATTTTTAACTCTGATAAAGGGCCGAACACACACACATTGCTTGGCTGATGAGTGTTATTGTAGAGGACCACAGAGACAAGCTGTTCCACAATGGCTGGTTACTGCGGCATGGTGCCTAATTTGACAGCAGCAAAACACTGGAGTTATATTTATTGACATGTCTGACAGCAATATAAGTAAGGTCCCCACAGTAGGTGTGGAGATGGGAGTATGATAGGCCTATATCCTAGACTCTTCCCCTGCTGTGCCACATGGTGTATTGATATTGGAGTCATTTATAAAGGACAGTGGCCAAGGAGATAGCAGTCATGAGTAATTACTATCTAGTCTACCAATAAATGTCGCTGAAGTCGTTGACATAGAATGGATGTGAATTCATTTCAAAGGCAACTTGGAGAATTTATCTCAGTTTGTGTGTGTGTGTGTGTGTGTGTGTGTGTGTGCTGTGTGTGTGTGTGTGTGTGTGTGTGTGTGTGTGTGTGTGTGTGTGTGTGTGTGTGTGTGTGTGTGTGTGTGCGCGTGCGTACGTGTGCGTGTGTGTATCCTTGATTGAGAGTGATAGATGCCAATATTATATTTTATGGTAACTCTTTCATGTGGTTATCCATGATAATGTGCAATCAAGTGTTTCATCTCTCGACCCAGATGTCGCCATCCTCCAATTTTCACGTAGGCCTACGTTTTTTTTTTTTTTTTAAATTCGAGCCATTCAACATAATGCTTCGCCAATCAATTTGAGGTGACAAGCTATGACATGGCCATTGCGAGCGAATTCTGTAAAGCAGTCACGCTGCAAATTCAAATGAGTCGACTGGTTAACCTTGTAATATCGCAACATATCTTTCTGATTCAGTCGGCCCGGGTCCTTCAGGCTGCTATTCAGTCTGCCCGGGTCCTTCGGGCTACTATTCCGTCTCTTTACCACAAGATGGCGATGAAGCACTAGTATTTATTCAAGCAGTAAACCCACTGCATTGCAACGAAGTGCCTTTTTCCACACAACTCATGTGACTCGATTAGAACAGCCTGTGGACAGGCAGTCCCACAGGTTACTGATATGAATAGAAGATCTTCATTGTCAGCAGAGAGGTTTCTATATGAAGAATAATAGGTTCAGTCAGAACTGTGTTACTAAGGCCATCTTCTGTGATGGCAGGTGAGGGTGGGGTTTGATCGTTCCCGATCGATTATTAAAGAAAGTTGAATCAAAAAAGTGTTAATTACATCCCTTGGATTTTATTTCTGCAGGGGAATAGGTTGATTCTCTACTTTGATGTTGCTGTAATATTAGCCTACTCAACCAATTAGGTAAGCTCCCAAACCTTGGTCCTCATTTGTAACTCATCACATGCCGCCAGTTAACATAGTTACAATATTGTATATCATCATATGTGTTTGGATGTATAAATTGCCATCAATAGTAAAAAAGTAAATGCTTGCGTGCCGGTCAGTGAACCAAGGCTCATGCAGCAGAAGCCAGCTCTCTGTATCCTGGTCCTAACCGATACACCATGAAACAGAAATACACTTCATCAGGTCATTGGCTCTGAAACTCATTTTTGTGATCAAGAAACTGTCTGGGATGCATATTATTCCAATCACAAATATTATTGATGACATTTTTGGGAGGCGTCCTATAAATAGCTCCGGCCATCGCAAATTAAACCTTTGAGGGATCAATACACATCCTTCCTGATCAGCCCCACATTGAGTCCGGCCCTAACCACCTGGTTCACTGGGAAATGTGGCAAGAATGCCAATTCCATTGCCTGTATCTGTTGTTTTCTCCATCGTTAGCCTTCACGCCTTGGGTCCGAAAATAATCTGTAACCCTGTTGCCATTGGTCACAAAATATTAGGTATCTACGGCAGAGGTCAAACACTATTATCATTGGTCAGAAAATGATATGTAACCCTAATGCCATTGGTCAGAAAATGATATGTTACCCTAATGCCACTGGTCAGAAAATGATATGTTACCCTAATGCCATTTGTCAGAAAATTATATGTTACTCTTATGCCATTGGACAGAAAATGATATGTAACCCTAATGCCATTGGTCAAAAAATGATATGTGACCCTAATAAATTAGATCACTGATCACTATTAAAAACATCGCTATTAAAACATCTCATGTTACTTCCGTCCTGGTACCAATATTTCCCATCCGCTCTCATCAGCAGTAGGCCCCACGCACACGCGTTTGTTTTATTCATGCTAGCAAGGCAGGCAGCGCTTAATAAGGCGAATCCGCTATGTTCTGTTACAAACA